>NC_088709.1:63125620-63425620 GCF_963576615.1 Watersipora subatra
TTCAGAGGTTCATGTCAGAAAATGTCATGTCAGACAGAGGACTTGTTCAGAGGTCATGTCAGGTCGTGAGCTGTATGACAGGGGAATTTCTAGTTAGTAAACATAGAAAATGAGGGGTTGATTTTGACACTACTTTTATCCTGTTCGAGAATTAACATAGCTAAATTAGATCATAAACTTCTAGGTGTACAGTGAACTGTTTAGAAGTTGTAGTTATTAGGGTGTAACTGTTTTATAATCATTGACACATCATGAAACTCGTCTTTGATAAGAAGAGACAACTACTAATTTTATCATTGCCTTCTCAGTATAATAAACCATTATTCTGTTTTAGCTCCAATACTGGTACATCAGCAGCCACCGGTTGGGTACAATGCTCAGCCACAGAAACCTCCTGCATACTATGATACTGAACAGGCAACTCCTCACCAGAATTTCCAACCTACCGACTACCCCAGCAATCCTAAATAATTGGTTTAGTGCTATATAGCAATTTTAAAGGCTATCAAAAATGTTATATTCATATATTAGCAACAGTATGAAACATCGTCACTGAATATTAACCAGTGTGTACATCAATTATGTGTCTGCTGGTGAGAAATTCATATTTTTATACATATCATTCAACTTCGCCTTATTTCACTGTTTTTTGCTAAATGTACTGTGTTTTTTTCTCTTCACTATAATGGGAAACAATCACAAATATATGACATGTTACCTTGATACTATTGTTACGGTTGTATGAGCAGATAACTTCTTACTGTTTTACTAACACAATAAGTTTAAAAAAGGTACGGGAGTTGTTTGTGCACTCCACATGATCAGGCAACTTCAAACCAATGCATGATTCATTTGTCCAAAAGATTTATTTGCTCTGTTTCGTTTTGAAGCAATTTGGTCTGAATGTTCCAAATATTTTCAATTCAGAATAATTAATGAGCTGTAGGCCAACATATATACAAGAAAACTTAGAAAGTAGATGATTCTCGCACTAGAGCTGCAGCCTTTCACCCAAACACAAACATTCTTGTTTACATGTTTGTTGTCATTTGCGCTGTAATCAATGTTAACTCATGTTCATATAATACTCTTTAAAGATGTGGTTGCGTCAAATTTGAGTTGATCTTAACAGAAAGCTTTTTTTTCTCTATCAGTTGATATGTTGTTTGTTGTGTTAGGCAATCTTATTGCCAAGATATTTGAAGATTAAAATCGAAAAAATCTGATCGCGGAGAAAAGCTCAGGCCAAAAAAACATGCCCAAACTTGCCCAAAATGATGTCACGCGTGATATATCCGTCAATATGTCTTGTATTCACATCGGCTATTTGCGATAAAAGTCTAGTCCTACGCGGCTCTATTGGCATATATTTTATTTTGTATTTGCTCATGTTGGCTAGAATAAAATTTTAAATCCAGCTACAGATACATTATTATAGATGTTTCAGAAGCCTCACATAACGAAAATTGAAATTTGTCTTACTCACTTTCTCCAAATGCTGTGTAAACACTTGAGTACCGACTACCAATTCTACCGGTCTACGGTAATTCTGTCAAGCAAACTATTTAGCATAAGGTCTTTGTATCGGCACATTTCCATTGCTACCCACACTAATGATATACAGCCTCCCAAAAGCCCCGCCCACATTATGTCCATCACCTATCTTGGGTTGGGGCTGTATGACATCGCCTACACCAAAAACTACAGTAGTTTCTTACTACCATAAGTAAAATAAGCAAGCTGGGTCTTTGAAAAGAATATACATAGGGATAGAGTTTTAAGGATGAGAAATCTGCTGCAAACTGGATTTGAACTAACATTCTCCAGTTCTACGGACATCCATATACCGTATCCAATTCACTACAATATTCTGCAAATCATGTTTTGCATTATCTTCAACAATATTATTTTATTATATAACTTTTACAAGCAAAAAAATTTCATCTTGGCATAAAGCTTTTATTAAAAATATTCATCAAGTCGTGGCCACTCACATAGTATTAGCTGATACAATAAGACAAAATCATCTACTGCAACAAACTCAAACCAGACATCATGGTTTATGCAGCACACACTCAAGTCTCTCTTTCCCATTTATGGCAGTTTCCACACTGACAAAGCTGCTTCGGCTGGTGGAACCACATAAACATCCTGTAATCAGTAAAACAAATGCAATAAATATATGTCATTCATAGATATGTCATTCTAACGCGTATCTACTGAAAGCTTTCAAGTTGGGAGTTAGATAGATTGCGAGTGTAATTTTGAAAACGAATAACTGTTTAACAAAGGCATAAATACACCAAGCCAACGATTCGAAGCTTTGGTTCTGGAAGCTAAAGATTTGCATTGATCAATCGATTTTCTTCACTTTCTACAAGTGAGAAGTGAATATCTAACGTCAAATCATACATCTAATTTTCTAGATAAAACTGCCACAAAAAATTTGACGCAAATGTAGCTAGGTGAACCGATAAAAAAATATAAAACGACGATTAGTGATAGCAAAAAGTTATAATTTTATTAATTAGTACATGTATTAATGAGTACTAAAAGTATTACCTTTAGTATATTCATCAATCTAAGCCATTGTATTGCTAGATGCTATGGATTAAAAAGAAGCCGTCAAGAACTCACTGTACATACGTATCTCGCACGTGCAGGAAATTACATGTACATTTTAGCCTCAAACAGGGAAATATAATCTGAAGGTAAACTCAACAGTATATCTATAGGAGACTCAAAGTAAAATATAAATTTACCTCCATTGTCCGATCTTCCTGCGTAGCACTTCAACCACATGATGCCCAGAAAACTCGGAGTCACCTTCGCAGTAACTTCACAGCAATTTTTACGATTATGTTGTTCGCCAATAAAATGTGTCGATCGAGTAATTCATTAAAGTAACGATATTAATTAATTTAGTAAATATCGGTGTCCATGCGATTTAATAGTAAAGTAAAATCCCAAAATTTGAGATCAAAGACAACGCGTTTTACGAGTGATAACGTTTATTACGACTTATATAAAAATTTTGCGCTGATATTTGGCAAATGAAGCGACCTTATATTTATCAATCGTTGTTTCTTTTCAGATGTATCACTAGTAACGTCACGAAATAAGCACCCGCTGGAACGTGAGCTTTTTAAAAGAGGGCCTCATTTAAATGCATATATCTCTGGACAGGGTCGATCTACAAAGACAAAAATGGCATCAAATTGTAGCTGATGTTTTAGCCTTTTATGGGTTTTAATTTCATTAAATCAACTTTTTTGACGCAACCACATCTTTAACCCTGTGGAACCCAAAGATGTTGTTAAGCGAGTAAACATTTTTTCCTGCAGATTTTGATTTGTTTATAGCAGGGATGTGCAACATGTTTCTTTTGAGGGCCACTTTTCAATATTTGAACAACACCTAGGGCCAGCAACCCAAAATAATGTAATCTAATAAAAAATTGTGTGTCGAGTTGAGGAAACTGAAAAAATATTTTAATATAAATAAGTACATCTCTTGCAAAGAATAAATACAAACTTTTATTAGAATGAGTCTGTAATATTGGACCAAGAAATTGAGACAAACAATTAAAGTGCATATCAGATAATTAGTGTGAAACTTGGTATTTTACGTTTTTACACAACTTTTCAATGTCCGCTTTTACTGATGTAGTAGCAACTCAAAGTTGACTGGTCAGGTGTTCATCGGGAGTTGACTTCGGTGCCTGTCTTTAGTGAACTTCATTTTTGAAAAAACTGTTCGCAACAATGCGTACTGCCAAAAAGTGATAACATGTTTCTAGCATGCAGCTTTAGATTGGGATACTTTCCAAATACATATTTCTTATAAAAAGTTACTAAATCATTATTAGTATATGCTCTCCTCAAATCAGCATCTGATTGTAATTCTATCATCTCCATTTGATAGCGGTCAGGACTGTCTTCAGATACCATGTCAAAGGGCTGAGAAAATAGTTTGAACTTCGGTTCACATTTCCTAAAATCAGCAAACCTCATTAAAAATTCGGAATGCAACTTGTCAAGTTGTTCAGTATATTTGGAGCAATCTATTCCTGGCAGTTCTGCTTTTCTGACTGCTAAACAAGGAAAATGAGTAAGTTGTGTTTTACTCAGTTGATTCCGAAACAGTTGAAGCTTCTTTTCAAAGGAACATATGTGTTCAAACATCTTGTTTACCAACTTAAATTTGCCTTGTAGTTTAACATTTAAATCTGAAACATGTTGTGTAATGTCAGTTAGAAAGGCAAGGTCATTTAACGAGTCATCATCAGTTAAACAAGCAACATCCTGCTGCTTATTAACCATGAAAGTCATATTCTCCATTCTCAGATTCCAAAATCTGTTTAGCGTACTAGCTCGGCTCAACCAACGCACTGCAGAGAAGTACACAACATCTGGGTAATCTAAATCGAGTTCTTCTAAAAATGCCTTGAACAGGCGATGATTGAGTCCTCGAGCATGAATGTAGTTCACACATTTAACCACCCTTTTCATCGCATCAGTAAATCCAAGAATTTTTGTGCATAAATTTTTCTGATGTATAGTACAGTGATTCACCACAACTTCTGGCGAACCTATGGCATCTAAGAATTTCTTGGTGAATCCATTAATTTTCCCTGTCATCGAAGGTGCCCCATCAGTTGTTAGGCCAGCGGGCCTAGAAGGGTCCAGTTCAAACTTATCCATCAGCTTCACTACTTGGTCGCAAATGTCTTGTCCAGTGGTTGTTGAAGACATATTGGCCATGTCTAAAAATTCTTCAATTATTTTAAAATTATCTGTGATACCTCGTATGAAAAAAACCCATTTGGCAGTGTCACTAACATCTGTGCTTTCATGAAGAGCCAAGCTATATGATGTGCATCTTTTTATTCTTCTTTCAAAGCCTCTTCAATGTTATCCGAAAGCTGGTTAATCCTGCGTGCCACAGTGAAACGAGACAAACTGGTTTGTTGCAATAACAGTTTTTTTTTCCGGACAGGCGAAATCAGTGAATATACCCAAGCAACTTTTTACGAGTTCTCCTTCACTAAATGGCTTCTCTTTTTCTGCAAGTAACTCACAGACTTTGAAGCTAAATTTGGTTACAAGCTCAGAGTCTTTCTTATATGAAGTATACACCCCTTGTTGCTTCTTAATTGCCGCGGTCATCTGTTTCAGCTTGTTTAATCTAGCTTGGCCTAACAAGGTATCATAGGAGGCTGAATGTATTGATGTGTAATGTCATTTGATGTTGTATTCTTTCAATACAGCAATTGTAGCTTGGCAGATGACACATATAACACCTTTGTTGGGCTCAACAACAAAATATTTGCTACTCCAATCTTTATTGAAAACTCTTCCTTCAACGTCAACTTTTTTTTCTTAGTAGCAGTCATGTTTAGCTACAAAAAACAAATTTTCTTGACTGTTATATTACCATCGCAAAAAAAGCTTTAATGAGTACAATCAGCTGACACAGAACTGGGTAGAGTCAATAAATTTCATTTAAGTTTGGGATATAAGTTGAAGAAAATATTTTTAAAATATCTTAATAAAAATGTATTGGAGGAAAAATCTAGCCCAGAATGTTCAACTTACCCAAAAAAATTATTTTCATTTTGGTTAGCACTTACCAGTAATAATATTTCCCAATCTTATTTTATCAATAAAGAGTGTACTGTCCTTACAGGGTTGAAGAACTGGGTTCAACTGATTCACGTTTATATTGTTTATTTGGAACCCAAACCGTTAAAACTAAAATAAAAGCATAACATAATGACATAAAACATTTTGGCATGGGTTTCTATAAGCTTATATATGTAGGCAATTTGCACAATTCTAAGCAATGTAAAATCAATAAAATATATAAGTTCTATAATATGCAAATGCTACAACAATTACATAAATGATTGCTAATAATATAAATCGCATACCTTTTTGGCCTTCTACCCAGGTAAGGCAGTAAAAAGACTTGATCACTTGTATGTCAAGCTATGACTGTTGATAAAGCGTAAATATTAAAAAACTACATGCTGCCAACTAGCAGAGTAGCTTGGCGTAAAATGGCTTAATACAAATCAGCAGAGTTTATATATTGTGGGCTATAACATAAACAAAAATACAATTTATTGCAAAATGGCAATGCAAGAGCTATGAATCTTTTTAGCTTAGCTAAAAATACACAACAAAGGATTAAAATGGTTAATTTGATTCATAGGCAGCATCAGTGCAATCTACAAGCATCGGTTATATAAACAAGCATCACTAATTAAGCTATTATATTTTCGTTATTGCGATGATGATCTCATGGCTATTCCGTAAGCGCTAGGTGAATGAGAGTTTGTTTACTCCTCTAAAACACCAGCACCACAATGCAGGGGCCACATTATCTTAGCCTGTAGGCCAGATTGTGGCCCGCGGGCGGCCTGTTGCACACCCCTGGTTTATAGGGTCAGAAAAAAAGTATTTAATTTTATCTTTTTCAAATTTTAAATTTTTAATGACTTTTAAATGTGTCAATTTTAACAAGTTGGGCTAAAGAGGATTCAATTTAAAATATTTTAACAGTTCATCAACAAACTTAGCAAGAATGTAACAAAAAATGTAAAAACTAACAGAGAACTGAAAAAAATTGTTCAAATAAAATTTTTTCAAAGTTACAAATTATTGTCAAGCCACCTATGGAACTGCTCAAAGCGGTTTTCTTCTTTGTTTAGACATAAATGAACATCACATTTTCACACCAAATGTTGCTTTGCACTTCTGTACACTGGTTGCCCTGTCCTCTTTTTCAGCTATTTTAGGCCAGTGATGATAGCTGTCCTGCTTTATGTCTTTGCACGGTGCCTTGTTGGCACGCTTACGTAAAACTGCTACAGCTGGCTCATCATCTGTAGCACCTCCCGTAGCTTTGATGAGGCTGCTGGTGACAATTGACAGGAAACGACCCCTGCCCATAACATCTTTTTTTGGTAATAACAGTAATCAACAATCACGGCGGTAGAGTAGCCAGGCATTGACGATAGCAACTGTTATGAAATTCCAAAAGATGTTCGTGTACCACAGATTTCATGAGAAATCTATGTCTTCCCAAAAAAATTACAAGTCCACACTTCTCATATTAGTATTTTAGTTTTTGATTATTTCTGGCATTGATACAGGCAAGTGTTCTTTTCTTTTTTGTCTCAGCGCATTGCTTCAGTACGTGGCTCAATTCCAGTCATGGTAGAAAGCATACAAACAGCCCGGTTGTCAAAAAAGTGTACTGTCACTGTGTTGTGGATATAGATATTTGAGTTGAGGCTCATTGGTGGTTTAGCTCAAAAAATGAATTTCAAAAATAAACTAGTTGGTGGCCTTTTGCTATTACTAGTAAAGCACTATTATTACATTTCTAAAAAAAATCTTGTTCACAACTCACTTACAGTGGTATTCTACTGGAACCCATTGTCTTATTTATAACACACAAATATACTGAATTGAATAACTGTGTTGTTCAAGTATTTGCTACCAATCTGTTAGCAATAATGCAAAAATTGAATGTTCTGTTTGTGTAATTCCATCATTGATCAAATTTTACTAGCCTTGTAACCTTCCAAAATTTGGCACATATCAAGCTATTTTACACCGCACATGCCATACATTTTGAAGCCATGTGGGAATCAACAGGAAATCAAAATTAACAACCAACCAATCGAACTTTTTCGCTTCTGCGGTAGAGATAACACATCGGGCTTTAAGGGGTAATAATAAAGAGTTAGCAAATTGGTGCATAGAAAAGCCATTTATGATTTCAACAAGTTTGATGCGTTTACTTTAACACAAGGAGCTCTGCAGGGTTAAATCTAATGAATTGACAGTTCTACAATGCAGTCGATATTAATAAAATACTCACTTTTCCTGCTCCTAGCTACAACTCCATGTACTTCCCACATCAAAAAAGTCGTTTTTAAAATAGACTGAAAAATTTAATGATTAAATTAATTAGTATAATCTTGAAACAATGTAGAGGATGCTAGCCAACTCTAACCTGGCCAAAGACTCAGCCAACCGGCTGACTACAGCACCTTCAGGCCAGCAAAAAAAACTGCTTAGACAAGCCAGGTCCAAAAAGGAAATGACAGTATCCTACGGGACAGAGAGAAAGATTGACCAGTCCGGCCAATAACGTGGCTGGCTAACAACTGGCCAGCACTAAAAAGATCAGCCAGCAGAAAACAATTGGTCTGAGATGCCTACAGCAATCTGCCCGCCCCCCCCCCTCCTCCCCCCTCGAAACAAACATTTTAAAGGAGATATTTTGCAGCATTATGAACAACCCCTGTATGTAATGGTACCAAATGACTGAATCTACTCCCACGTTGACTGACACAGTGCAAACTGTCACAAAGTTTCCTCACATTAAAATTGAATAGTGGCAATAACTACCCATCAGGTACCTGGAAGGAAAGCCAGCTAGCCAGATGTTGACGATTCAGAGCCACTTCATTAGCCATCTTTCACTTCTGGTGCAGTCACTAACAAAAGAGGTCAAGTTAAAATATTTTGGTGCTGGAACTATGGAGGAGAGAGACAAGTTTGACTTGACTGCCTAAGCAAGAAATGCCTGATTGAAAGAAACAATGAGAGGCAGCAACAATAATGCCGACTACTGGTTGCTCAAAGGCCCTCATCACTTTTACAGGTGTACCGGCCAGCCAGACAAATCTACTGAGCCAGGATGAACCCCGAGAAAAGTCTCCAAAGTTTTACGGGATCGAATATAAGAAAACAATTGCCACAGCCTGCTGGCAGATGAGACTTGCTAACCATTTTACAAGGTAAACCAGCGGCTAGCAAGCTGGTTTAACACTTTGTTGAAGTGATGAACAAGATGTCATCTTCAAAGACAAAAGACAGAGAACATAAGACACTTCGTTGAAGTGTTAAAACATGACATGTAATATAGCTATACCTAAATTATCATGTAATTTAACCAATGTAAAAATAGTTATCATTTATGAGTTTTATAACTAAAAAATTATTCCATATGTAAAGCTACAGATGACAATGCTGAGCATTGCAGTAAATTACTGTGTCAAGTAGTTGAGCAACAATCTTTACCTATATTGTTTATATTTTAATTAAAACCAAATTTAGGGTGGACTAAAACATTCTCATAAGCTACAACTAGGAAAGTTATCTATTTTATAAAAGTTCATTTTAGCTCTTGATTAGGTTACAGGTAAAGCAGTGATTATTTTACAGCAAATCATTACATGTATTTGCTACTCTTTCATAGCAGAATACAAGTATAGCCAAAAGGGGTGAGGGATCTGTCAATTTGATATCAGTCGATTAATAAAGTTGTATATACTAGATAGTTATAGATCAACAGGTACATAGTTTTTAAACAGGTACATGATTTTTGCTACATAGATTAACCATAGGAGAGAAAGTGCTGGTAATTAAAACACAAAATACCTGTGGTCAACCATCGATCATAATATGCTTTCATTGTAACCATGGCTAAATGAAAACCATCAAATATTTATAATACAATTATGACAACAAAAATAATGTGAAAGAATTATTGGCTTCTACTAAACTGTATAATGGAAACTCGTATGCACATAATATGAATTGGAGGCAGCAGTATATTCAATTTGAGGTCTAAATCTTTGGAGAATTAAGCCTATAGCTAAACAAACTATATGATAGTAAAAAATACAGCTCTAAGCTTTCCAACTTGTGTTGCAAGGGTTAGGAAAACATGTATGTCTTTTTTTACACAAGACATGATTAACACTATGCTTACATATTCTCGATTGGCAATTTAACTGCAAAGAGTTCAAAGTTCATGCATGACACGATGAGACTACATACCGATTTTATTGCACTACTGTCAAAGACCGCTCACAAGCCGAAGGTACTGCAGGTGACTCCCTTCAAAATTGATTTTGTTAAAAATAGTTGTATGTTACTGAATGCTAGAACGATAGAAGTATTGAACCTAATCATGAGCTAACAAACAATTTAACTATGATGATATAATAGTTGAAGATGTATCTGAAATCTTTTATAAATACGCTTATTACTATATTTATTATTGAACATTATAAAGATGGAAGTAATGAACATAAGTCTGAGTAACACCAAGAACTATTTAACATCATGAGGTAGTTAAACATGAACTTGTAACCACCAATAATAGCAGTGAAGTTCTCAACAATTTTGTAGACAACAAACTGTCTTTAAGAATGTCAACTTGATAATGCAATTTGTTCAATCATACTTCAGTCGAGTCTCTGAATCACGAGAAATTTAATCTTAACCGTCACATGTTCTTTCTATTTTATGCAGTTTAAAGGTTGACTTGCAGCAAAATTCAAATTGCAGTTATTTGGTATGAAAAGTTTTAACATGTCTTACTCTGCTGTGTTGTAGGTTCAAAATATGAAGAAATATGATTACAAGCTCTCAAAAGTTCAAAAACGAACAGTTTAGAAAAAACGGCCTTAGTTTGGAATCCCTCATTTTGATGACGTATTCAACTTGATGTGGCTGTTGTTTTGACACATTTTATTATGTGAAATGAAAGTTTGATAATAGGCTCATTATAATACATCTCGCAGCACTAGTTTATGATAAACACCTTGGGTTCTATCAGAAAGCCTTAATCAAATATAGATGCTCACTAATTTACAGTTTCGGTTCAGTTTGGCCTAATCATTTAGTCATAATCAGATCATGTGACCCAAATTTCTCGCCAAATGGCGCAAACAATTATTGCAGCATTTTTCGACCATCAAAAGTGTTCAACAAGCTCTTCATGTTTATTAGAGGATGATATGCACCCCTCGAGCTAAAGTTAAAATACTAAACTGATTTTTATGCTAGGTTTTGAGATATTAGGGCCCAAAGTGATGGCATTACAATGATAATGAAATAGGCGCATAAGGACAATCGACATAGTTTTATTGAATGCGTGAAGTATATTTGTGAGAATATTTCGACGAATGAAGTTGCATGAGAATGTAAACAGAAGCACATCTCATTCAACTGCCTCCTATTTGAGCCATCTTGGGAGAGATTCCAACCTACAGCTGTTTTCGCGATGGCTGCGATTACCTGTTCATTTTTAGCTTTTAGGAGCTTGTAATCATATTTCCGCATATTTCAAACCTACAGCACAGCAGAGTAAAACATGGTAAAATTTTTAATACTGGACAACCGATACGTAAATTTTGTTGCAAGTCAACCTTTATTGAAAGTTTTGCCATCATGAAAACTTACTCCAAATTATAACAAGCATCTATACATGTAAAAAAGCATGATAAAATACTTATAGGCTGTTTTTGTTGTATAAATGAATAAACTCACATGAACTTATGCAAAGAAGGAGAAGAAAAGAATCCATCTTTTCTTCCCTTTCTTTGTATACTCCCAATACTGCCTTATACTACCTAATCTACTAGCTTTATCCACTAGCTTTATTCAGCTTTATTCCCTCACCGTAATTGCCAAAACCACCCATACTGCTTCGAGATCAGACGCCAATATAGCCTGAGCCTAACCAATCCAACAGTACAACAGTTTCTTCTAATTTTGTAAGTTTTTAAAAGCTGACATTAGACCCAGCAAATATTTACATTTACTAAAGTCTATTATCTTTCAATAATTTCATAAATCTTCTATATGATTATAGAAAGCTATCCTTCTGTATGTATACTGATAATTTTCTTGATTAAGAAACATATGCTTTGAGCTACATCTACTTTTGCAACAAAATGCCATGGATGAAAAAATTTATTTTTTATATAACTATAAATAAATTTTTCCTTTATCAGTGTAAACTTGACTAAAACTTGTGTTTAATAACTGAGAGATCATTCATGTCGGTAAGTGCTACAGTTGACAATGTAGAACATGACAGTAAGAAGAGAGCTGAGCAATCTACCAATCTGCTTTCAATCAACTAATACATGTAGAACTGTATATACTAGTTAATTATAAGTCTACTGATATACAAATTTTAGATAAATAAAAAACTGGAGGTTTGAAAGGTCTCTTACCAATTTTTAAGCTGAGAACCGCCTTGAAATTAGCTTTTAAGCGGTTGAAAGTAGCTTGTGAAAATAGTGGTTGGCTTTTCACTATAGGTTTTCTTCTTTTAAATCTAAAATGAAAACTGATGTAGCTACTGTATCAGTCACAAAGGCTGACTTCCTGTCTTAATGACAAGTTTCTTTAGTCACAGTCAGCTCTAATTAGTTTGTGCTAGTTGTGAATTGATGCTTGGTGAATTCAAATACAATATATGGTTGGAAGATGTTCCAAACTTTAGATTCGGTTCTTTCCAAATGCCATCACCTGCATAAAACTCACTTCAACTTGATAACCAGAGTTGCAACTGTCTATGCTTTGGCTAAACCAAGTAGCATTTCGAAAGCATCCTAATCGGTCAAATAGCTGACAGGCGTTAGTTCAAACCTTTTGCGTGGTTGATCAAATTAAACAGAAATAAACCTACCACAGGTAGCTTATTCCATTATATAAAGGTAATAACACTTTACGCATGAATAATGGTAAAGTGTAATGGTAAAGGTATTTGTATATTCTCTATATAATAGCAAAAAATTCTTAACTGACAACAAGTTTAAAGATTTACCTTTGAACAGATAGTAACGTCCAAAAGTGATCTAATCAAATTTAAGCGAAACTGTCTTTTAAATTTTTTTATTAAGTCGGTCGGTGATGCCATAAGTATTTGAGCTGGTCTCATTAGTCTACCGATGTGTTGATTTCTGACCAGCGGTAGGGAAGGAAAGCCATCCTAGTATTGGCTTTGTATTTTTTTAAACAGAGTAAACAGCCAAAAGAAAAACTCTGTGAAAGTTTTAATTATGTTTCAATACTAATGACACTGAACCTCTGCATGTTACTTTAGGTACACATGGGGTTAGTGCAAGCTCATAATTTGAGTCTTGGAACATAAACTACCTCAAACAAATATAAAAAATAAGCTAACATTTGGTTATGGTATTCCTGCTTGCACAGCTGTGAATCTGTAGGTTGTAAAGGAACAGTATGTAACACATTTTCTAAATTTGACTAGATTTACAGTTTGTTCTTGCTGGAGAAATTGGACTTGGTGCTGTCAAGCATAATACTGGTAATTGGGTAAGTGGTGTGTAGCAATATTCATAGACATATATATGAGGTCATATTATAACAATCATTATATTAAATATGACTGAGCTAAATGAACTTATATGAGATTTGTCCAATATCATTCAAATAGAGAATTCAGACTGATAATTGACACAATTACAGTTTTTTACATGTAGTGTTAAATCTGACAGTTGTTAAACTGAAGTAACATAGCATATCATATATTACACTGAAAACATGTTTTCATTTCAGTAAAAGCTAAATTGAACTACATATATGAGGTATATTGATTTCAAATACTGTTGCGGATGCAAGCGTTGACTAGCCACTTGCAATGGGTTCTTCGTACAAGCTTTATACCTAATGAGTGATTGCTCTCATACACAACTGTAATTGTCGCAAGCAAGGTGACTGGTGAATAGGTATGGCTCTGTATTACTCAAGCTCTATAAGCATAAGAAAACAACAGTTAAATACACTTCAATGCAATCAAACGTAATGTTGAAATTAGTACAAAAATAATAAATACTCAAACAGTTACACTTGTAAATGCAACAATGTCAAATATATGTATATATATGTATGCACAAAACTGCACCGAGACAAATTCACCTTGCCACACTGTTCTTTACGGTAGT
This sequence comes from Watersipora subatra, assembly GCF_963576615.1. Classification (NCBI taxonomy): domain Eukaryota; kingdom Metazoa; phylum Bryozoa; class Gymnolaemata; order Cheilostomatida; family Watersiporidae; genus Watersipora; species Watersipora subatra. The sequence goes on from NC_088709.1 coordinate 63,139,410, forward strand.
ATCAAATGTAATCTTTTCCCTTGTTGTTTTTTGCTTTGTAGTTTGAAGTTCCTTATTCTGCTCTCTTCTTTCTGATAAACACAACTATGACAAACACAAATTTTTAAAACAGATCATTTACTAGAAATATCAGCATATTATTGCTATTTCTGTATAGCAGTATAACTGATAGCTAGAAAACAGGAATAATGAGCACAAGCCTAAGTCACATTGAAAACTACTCAAAATCATGTGGTATTTGCAGACGTATTTATAACCACTAATAGTTTTACTGAATTTTTCAATAATTTTGTAGACAACAAACTACTTTTAAATATAATATTGATTTGATTGTAACCAAGGGTAATCGTAAAATGTTTCTAAAAAACTTTAATAGCTGCTGAACTCAAAAAGGTTGGTTTAAACAAATTCCATGTTATTAATTAAGCAAGACAAGGAAAGGAAAGAAAATACATAAAAAGAGAAAAGAAAACTAAAAGGGAAAGAAATAACAAGATGGATAAAGAAAAGGGAAGCAATAGATAACTGTATTTTTGGGACTCTTTTACAAGAACACTAATGAGAGATACTGCAACAAAGCTCAATAAATTCATGATAAACATACCGCTAATTCACTTGAAAAGACAATAATAATTATTTATTAAATATAATTTGAACTTTTATGCCATGATTTTTGGTAACATACAAATTATTTAGCATACAGGCTCAATCCAAAACAACCATTTTACCTGATAATATAAATTTATGAATTGTTTGTTACCATGCGCTCTAATGCCAACATCAATTAATAAAATAAGTGATTTGTTACTCCCCTAGAGTTGATTGCACAACTTAACAAATCCTGCTTAATAAAATGTGTTTGTCCTAAACCAGCCATAAAGGCTCGTTCACAATATCGCTCAAATCGATGATTAGCAATTAGCGATGGGCTGTGATTACATCATCATCAACGATAAGGTGTTCACACTACGTGTGATCAACTGAGGGTGATCGCTACCAACAACCAATATAAATTACGAACAAGCATTCCTGATATCGGGAGTCTGCTTTTTATTTTTACGCAGATCTTCACGACATCACACAAGCTGCATGTTTTGGGAATTAATTCAACTTGAACTCACAGCAATGATGATGTGCTATGATCAGCATCAGCTTAATAAACGAGCTAGCAAAAATGGTTTTGGGAAATTCCGTTGATAAATTGTAGGAAAACAAAAAAGAAAGGGTCGTACTAGAATTTATTGCCTGAATTGAGAGGAGGTGCCAATCCAGTCTAATGCTATCATCAGTATTTTTGCATGACAAAAACACGTTTTATTATATTCTTAGCAAGATCAAGCATAGGTGAGTTTATAACGTTCTTGGCTACAAATCACCTAAGTACTCAATATTGTTTATGGAAGTGAGTGTTATGTAAAAAATTTTGTGTAAAATTTCGTTATAGAATAGAAAAGCAGGATACTCATCTGAGAAAATCTATTGCTGTTGATATGAGACTGGCAGTGACTTTGCACTACTTGGCAAAAAGCTGCTTATTTAACTTGATTAAGCATCATTGGAGGATCAGCAAATCAACCGTAAGCATGAACCGTAAGCAATGCCCTGTGGGATGTCCTAACGTCGCCATACCTGAAACCTCCTCAAACATTTGATAATTAGAAAAGAATAGCCAAAGGGTGAGTAAGTGACAATAATTAATGTTAAACTTAAAATTATTATTAGAAAAATATAACTAAAGTTATTATTAAAAAGTATAACTGGGAGGGTTGATCTGCTTCTATTTCAGGTTTGAGGAACATTTGAACTTCTTCTACTGCTTAGGAGCCATTGATGGCAAATGCATCAGAATGCAATGTCTACCAGCAGCTAGCTCAGAATATTACAATTATAAAGGTTTCACTCTCTCAACTTAATGGCAGCGTGTGACGCTAATTTGAAATTTACGTTCGTTGATGTAGGACAGGCTGGACGGTGGAGCGATGCTGGTGTTTTCGAAGCGTGTTCTTTTGGGACTGCTCTTATGAACGGCAAGTATATAAAACACGGTATGATAGAAAATGTGAAAATGATATATTAAGTTACATAGATAGCGATGTGCAGTAATGTTTAATTGGTAACCTCGAATACATGTTTGCTAATATAATTAATATATCCTAATTGTTCAGTATTTGTGTCAATGCGCAGGTACTATGGCAATACCTGGAGATGAACACATCGAAGGATACTCAAATGCACTGTCATATTGCTTTGTTGGTGATGAAGGTTTCCCATTGAGAACATGGCTTGACGCGTAATAACTAATCAACAACGTTTTTACAATTACAGACTCTCTCGAGCTCGGCGAACAATTGAAAATGCTTTCGGTAAACTAGTTTTCATCACCTAAAATTTGTGGTGGGATTTTGGAAAAAATTAGGTTACTAACTTAAAATATAATTATTTCACAAGGTATGCTGTAATGTTTTAGTTGTACTGAAATTTAGATGGCATGTTTTTCAGCGGACAATAATAGGACACCCAGAGAGTATCTACCATCATGTTTGCTCTGTGCGTGTTGCACAATCTGCTGCAGTGTCGTGAACCAGCATATTATATGCCAGCAGGATACTCTGACACAGATGACGAGCTAGGCCTGTAGAAAATTTTTCTGTAAGACCTTTAAATGAAGCTATACAACCCGCATCTAGAACTTCAGCAACTTATGTTGTCGACATGAGGAAGCATTTTATGCATTACTTCAATTGCAACCGCGGCGGGCTTGATTATCAAGAGCATCATGTTTTAAACCGTACAGATTAGACAGTGAATATTTTATATCTGTGTAGCTTCTAAAAATGATTTTTTATTATATAGTTGACCGCTTGAATAAATGGGCGTGTTCATAAATAATGATGGGGTATTCAGAGTTATTCGATGCCAACTAAACATGCACATTTGCTCCCATTAAAAAATCCTTTTAATTAATTGATGCAGTATTTTCTTGGCTTTCAGATAATATAAAATTGTCCCATCACAAATGTCCCATCATTTACGCATGTTGCACTTCATAGCTCCGGAATTACTATTCTGAAAACAGAAAATTTTATATTATCTGAAAGCCAAAAAAATACGGCATCGATTAATTAAGAGGATTTTTTAATGGGAGCAAATGTGCATGTGTAGCTGGCGTAAAATAACTCTAAGTGTCGCATCATTATTCATAAACATGCCCAAATACAAATGTATATAAAATATAAGATATATAATAATCTAGTTAGAGTTCAGCGTATCTAAATATGAAGCTGGAGGTGCTTCATCATCTCCTTCGTCAACGCCTTCATTTGCTATAACTTCCATCATTTTTATTTTTGTCCTGAGAGCTTTTGATGGTGTCATTTTCTGAAGCATCCTGCAACCTCCATTCTGAAGTGATTATTAATGTCCTTTTCTTGTTCTTTTCGTGCAATCCTTTCTTGGACTCTCTTAGAAATTGTTTAAAATTGCATTCTGTGAAATTGGACAGGAATGTGCATGTGAGTTCGAGTTTAGATACAAGGATCCCATAAATTATTCATACTTCACAACTTTTAGTGTTTTACGTATGCTTACTGGAATGAATCTTCGGTATTTTCTGCAGTCCTCCTTATTTTAGTCGGTGGCATATCATGCACCGTTGGTGTTTGTGCAATTGAATATGAAGGTGCAGGTGAAGCAGCAGGAGGGCTGCTTGAGAAGGCTGAGGTAAAAGAGCACTCAACGCTCTCCATTATAGCTGCTTCAAAGCAGAGGGTCCTCGATTGCATTCGACATTACTGATTGGTAGTTACTCTGTGTCCGATAATCAAGCTGAAAAACAATTGAAATACAAACAATGGCCACAATTTTATAAAGTGAAACTTATAAAAAAATTAACAATAAATTAACTTACCATCGTTTTTGTTGTAACTCCATAACCACTGAAAATGCTCCCATAGTAGCCATGTTATTATTGGTGCTCGCCCGCTACCACTCTTTTTGGCATTTTCTTCTTTGTGCATGTACAAGGAAAACGTATATCTTATATCTTTCTAACGCTTTTGGATACCAATACCTGCAAAACATTATAAACATGAATAAAAGTAAGTATTGGGGTATCATAAGAAATCCTACAAAGGTACTTTATATGCTTCGTGCAACAGCCCAAACTCAAAATAAAATATTTAATGATTTTATATATTATCTGATGAAAGCAATACTTGCAGACAAGACTTGTATACTAACCATTTTCAGGTTTGCTGAGCTGCTTGCTCATCTATGCAACTCTCTGATTAAAAGCATTAATCTTCATGCTTTTGGATTTTTTATAAGAAGGTGAACTAAAGTCATATAAACACGGGTAATCTTTAACAAAGCTTATTATTAACTCGCCGCGTGCATACTTACTCGTCATTCCCTGCCAAATGACATTGACATTGGTCTTCGCAAATGTTAAAATTGGATTCGATGTCGTCCACAAACAGCCAATCAATATGCAGGTAGTTGCGATCACCGGTTTCAACGTTCAACATGTTCAAAGTCTATCGCATCATTGCTACTAGCGATTGCGTTGATCACTCATCCAAAAACGATGTTATCGCAGTCCATCACCCAATGCTAATCGCCGATTTGAGCAATAGTGTGAATGGGCCTTAAAGCTAGTTTAGGACTATATAGCTGAATGTTTGTGTTAATCACTCAATACTTAGGTGATTATGTGCAATAACAATGCTAGCACTATCACAAACCCATCCGGGTTTACACCAGTGAATAGTTTATGATATAGGGTTCCCATTACACAATGCAGTCACAGAAACAGTGATATACTAGACTCGCAGTAATGGTCATGAAAATATATAGATCAAGCAATCCGTGATGATCAACAACCATCGCCAAAGTGGTGCACATCGGGTAGGCTGTCGTTGATGCTCAGAGAGCCGTCAGGAAATTTGGCAGCTGTAATTTTTCTCAGTGTATCCATGATTCTTTGACAATACCATCGGTTTACGACCCACCTACTCGACAAATTATCGTGGAGATGACAACTCCTACTTATGGCAATTTAGTGCCAACCAGCCTTAAGTAATTATCCTTTGTTCAAGCTGTTAGTGTTGCGCTGTGTGAGTTGGTGTGAGGAGTTGATCATGGCAAAGCTCTTTGTTATACTTAAAACTAATTCAGCTTATTAAAAGCCTCAAACACTCACCTCTGGCAAGGATCAAGCGTTATGCACTTTATTCAAGAAAATTCTGGTCAAGTCTTTAAACTACCAGTGTTTAATATCAGCTGCTACTAGTTCACTCCACTTCATGCTGCTGATTGATTATCTTCTCTACGTGATAACTAGTCCCAAAATGTGACAGGCATTTATGTAAACCAGAGTACAATATTTATAGGTTGTTTCCCTAATTTGGCGAGTGTAGTCTTTTCTGTAGGATGTGTTACAAATGACAGTGTTGAACATCAGAGTAAATGGCCTAAGAGGCAGGTGAGAAACTGTTCCTTAGAGTTGTTGTTTTTTACTATAACACTTTAGGGCACACTAAATCATTCCCATACAACTAGCAGGGCTCTTCATTTAATAAAATGTCAACTGTAACTTATCTCAGCATCAGTAATAGGCTAATAGCGCTTTTCAGAGAGCAAATATAAACAAGCTCTAGCAAAACAAGTAGTTATTCACAATTCATTACAGCTTGTGCAATCAAGTGTGAACTTCCATGCAATGACCTTATAATAAAAATATGACGTCGAGTATTGATTATTTCATAGCGGATCAAATCAGTCCATTCATTTGCTACTCAGCCATAGAGAGATCTGAATACAGCCAAGAGAGGTGAGTGTAGGCCAATTTTATTTCAGCCAACTAAAGCAGCTGTGTGTACTAGGTAGCTAGTTAATGTTTACTTACATTTGCATAAGTTTATAAAGACTTAAAGCTACTAGTAAGTGTATTGTAGGCTTCCTTTAATGCTTGTAAATTAAACACTGAGTAAGCTTTGATAACTCAGTGTGTGCTGAATGGCATTTTCTATTAGATTTATGCATATTCTATGTTGAAAGGCTTACACACAACTTCGGAAAAACCTAGTTATTTGCATATTTACCTGCGTTCGCACTGTGGCCAGCACCAGCAATAGCTTTGACATGGCATTCATTGTTTCAGTAGCGATAACATTGTTTACGGTTGACAACAAAGTAGGAATTATAGTACAATACACACAAACTAGGTGTCAGGCGGTACTAAAAGATTCCTATTGGAGGGTAATCAGTTTCAAGCTCTTTTGGAATTTACTCTCGTTCAATAACAATCTATCACTACTCTTCCATCCTCTAATCTCGTTTGGATGATGAAAACCAAAGTGATAGTACCACCCTTTAGGCTTCGATACATCTTAGATTACATTTACTAGTATATTAGAACCAAATTATTGCAAAAGATAATTACAAATTGCAATCGTTCAGACTAGAAACTGTCTGACACAAGCAGTGCTACAGATGATTCACGCTTCCTTACTTTTTTTACCAAAGCACTTTTGTAAGCAACACGGGATCAACAAGTAATAATTAGATCTCAGGTCAAGTGTTGATCATTTTAAAGTCAGTAGCTAGCCTACATTCATTTGCTAATAAATCCTTTCATTATTCAGTCAAAGTGTTTAAGCAGAGACAACAGAAATCCAGGATCTGCAACTTTGATTGCCCCCAAGTGAAGAAGCTCTATATATTAGCTAGCCAATTAAAGGTGCACCCATATAAAATTGAACTAGATCAAAATCTAGACAGGGAGTTGTGGTTTTCTTAGCCATTTTGCAAAACACTAAAATTACTTAAAAACGGTGATTTAAAAACTAGCTAGTGACCAGTAATTAAAAGTTACTTTCTCCTAATATACTTTATCTATGTAAAAATATGAAGTGATTTACTTGTTTTAAAATGCTAACTTTTAGACAAAATTTCTTTTGTTTTTTATCACAGATAGCTCCAACTAGTTTGAGCTAGTTCTAATATTAGGTTATCATTGCAGCTGCTTGGTGCGACAAACAGCAATCAATGTTTTATAGACAATCTAATCCTTTAGAACTGGCTGTATTTAGAGCTTGGTCTAAGGTTTGGGAGGCCCTACAAAGCAAATAATTCAGTTTAAATGCTGCCACCTGTATGCAAGTTCCTTAAAGATCATTATGGGAGTCTCAACTGTGTAAGTTAAGGCTAAAACAGTTAGCTTTATAAAAGCCTCTTAAATGGTGAAGTAGCTGACAGAAAGAAGCTTCAATGTTTTTCATGCAGATTAAATTGATCAGAAATAAAACTATCACAAGTAGCTGTACATCTATATATATATATATATATATATATATATATATATATATATATATATATATATATATATATATATATATATATATATATATATATATATATATATATATATATATAAACGTGTATGTATATATAAACGTGTATGTATATATATACATGTATGTATATATATATATACATGTATATATATACATGTATATATATATACATGTATATATATATATACATGTATATATATATATAAACATGTATGTATATATATACATGTATATATATATATGTATATATACAGTGTTCGAAATGGGGGGTACGCAGGGGTACGGCGTACCCCTAAGAAGAATTAGTGGGAGTACTCCCTAGGATGCGTACCCCCTCATATAAGGTTGCTCATATCTTATTAAATGCGGTAAAACCAGAATGAAGTGAAATATTCACACAATGTTTTTTCCATTTCTTCCCAAACTTATATTAGCTCAAGTTCATTACACTGAAAACAATTCGAGTTTTCGGGACGAAAGAATTACGCTACTGATCTTTAATTTCTTCAGTCAGTTTTTTTGCTATTATAGCGGATCAACTAGATTGTTTTGTTAAAAACCTGAGAACCGATCAGTTTTCTATCAACTGACACAATCGACGGGACACTAAGTCGGCCACCTTGTGGAATCCTCGAATAGCTTAAGATTAATCATTGCTTGGATTCTTCTCTTGTGTTTTTTTTTCTCTTGTTATTCTTGCTTATTACACTAGGTTTTTTGTTTCTTTCAATTCATAATGAAACAGCATGGGCCAATATATAACTTCTTTAAAGGTGAGTAAAATTAGTGACTGTCATGAATTTAGAGTCTGTTTTTAAAAAAACTAGTGAGTGACTGAGCTTATCATATAATAATATTCATGGTGGCTTGGAGATGGGACTGTCTTGTGTTTGGGGTCTGTGTTGATTGTCCATAGGGTTTCTTTACTCACTCACATCACAACCTGGAGTCTCCATAGTCATAGAGCACACAGGTTGTGCAGCTAAGCCCGCTTTTAATTTCTTACTGAACACAACACAGGGTTTTAAGTTATGGAAAACAGCATAATTTAGGGGCATTCATGCTAAAAAAAGATTTTGGGGGAGTACCCCCGCACCCCCTCTACTGAGAGGGCGCAGCGCTCCTCTCAGATTCACCCTGTGAGTGGGGTGCAGGGCTGTTGGCCCTGGACACTACCCTCCTGGCATGACAGAGTACTCCCAAAAATCTCGCTTCACTTCAGACACTGTATATATATATATATATATAATATATATATATGTGAAAAAATGTTACGAAGAAAGTAAACTTTTAGTATTTGCGTTTTTGCGTAACGCAAATACTAAAAGTTTACTTTCTTCGTAACAATTTTTCAAATATTTCATACCCCACTAATTATCTTTTAGGTTTTTAGTGTAGAGTTCTCTTTTTATATGCTTTTGCACCTGCTTTTAGTTAATTGATATATAAATTAATATATATATTATGTATATATTAATAGATATATATATAATATATATAGATGTATGTATATATATGTATATAATATATATATATATAAAACTATGTGTACTAAAAAACTACAAGTTTAGTAAAAACATTACATTACTTAAAGTTTCGTGCGGTAGGCTTGCCGCACGAAACCTACCGCACGAAACTTTAAGTAATATAATGTTTTTACTAAACTTGTAGTTTTTTAGTACACATAGTTTTATATCAGCTCTGTTTTTACTCTAAACATTGAGCACTTTTTTTACTAGCGTGTATAAATATAACTTATATATATATATATATATATATATCAGTCTCAAAGTTAGTTTGTCCTATTAAAACTTAGAAATGAAATATTCGTCTCATAATGGAGTTGATCTTGGAACCTCCCATTCACCAGGCAAATATCTTACCAATTAAGCTAAGTGAGATTGATAGATTCATTCATATGTCGCTATAACGTAGTTGAAAACACACATACCACTCTGCGTGTTATTATTAGCCTTTTTATTACAGAGTAAAACCAGTATAAGAGTAATCGCTACAAACTCTCAATTAGTATGTATTTCTATTAACATGTGATACTTGATAGCCAACATGAGTATTTTTCTTGTGAATTATTGCTGAAGACCTGTTTGTATTCATATAGCTTCCTACTGACTGACCCGGTGACAGCACCTTTGAAAAGATTCATCATGCCATATATGCATGTAATGATAGACATTCACAATAGACAAGTTTATTGATGAAAGAACATTTGAATGTTTTCTTTTGTGTGCCTTCAGCTCTTTGAATTGCCTCTATTTCTTCCTTTGTAGTAGGCATGAACAATATTTATTAATAGCAGTACGCAAGCAAAGAGCAATTGAAACTTACATTAAGACAAGCTTGGAGTTATTTTCTGTGAATAACATTTAGTCATGCATTGTTAACTCTATTGAAATGCTCTCTGCCTTTACAAAAGAAATAGTCAATCAATGACTATAGCTAGTAAGAGAAACCTTCAGTGTTGGTGATTGTTGGTGCCAGCCTCACTTGTGGCCTGCTATTAAACTCGCACGACATTTTTTATGTAATGTGATAAATTACATCAACTGTCCTGATAAAACTGATCTCAATCTCACACTTTTAATAGAGATAAAGCAAAGGCTAAGTGTGACAAACTTCTACCAGTTAATAAGTATTCATTTTTACTGAGCTCTAAATGTGTAAACCTTATCCTGTTGTATAATTTCGAAGTTATTTTAAAAAACATAAGTTCACCTTAGCTCTCAAAGATGAAAGTTGGTTTTTGAGTTAAACTAAATTTGACTTTATAAGCCATGAGCTCTATTTGATAAAGTGTTTGGCACGGCAGCCAAAGTAGAGGGCCTGTGGCATCTGCTCAACTTTTCAATAATAGTTTTGTCTATGGTCCAGCAAACACTGAGCTTAGATTGTCACGTTAGTTTTTTTCTGGAGAGGGAAAAACAGCCACAACTAATAAAGATTAACACAGAAGTTAATAAGAACTAGTTTCAATAATGAGAGCTTTAGTTTTAGTACAACAGTCAAAAATGTTTTGACGGAATTTCAAACAAGTAGAGACCAAAACAGAAACTTTTTAAACTAATCATAGCGGTAGATATTCCGAATCTATATTAGCAAATGATGGTTGTTTAAAAACGAGGTATTGTACGTTAAAAATGATAGGTGAGGGTTGAACAGGTTTAATCATTGACTCTTTACAATTTTCTGTTTCTTCTGGGTCTAAAATTAAATTTTACATGCTACTACATCACCTAGCAAAAGATAAAGACAACCAGTTTAGTTGCCAAAGTACAGCATGTCGTATGTAAAAATATAAACATTGGGATGACAAGTTGATAAGATAAAACAAGTGCGAGTGTAACAATATATATGTTACAAGTATAAGCAGTAATAGGAAGCCAGTTCACTAGCTTCCTAATAATAAAAACTCTCAAACTTCGCTCCGCTCATTTGGTCGTGGGATTATATCCGTTACAAGTATAAGCAGTGAGACAGGTAGGTTACAATATATATGTTACAAGTATAAGCAGTAAGACAGGTAGGTTACAATATATATGTTATAAGTATAAGCATTTTAGTAAAAACTATCAGGCTTGCTGACTACAGACCTACTCCTAGCCCAGTATGCTCCAAAGAATGTAAGCTTATCAAAAGCACAATATCAAAGTTTTATATTACAATAGAGAATTGATAAATAATAAGCCATTGGGCAACATTCGTGAAAAAGTTTTGGGTTATTGATTACCTACAAACAGTGCTTTTGCATCGCTGGTTTGTTTGACTGCCAATAAGATATGCCATGATCAATTTCTGAGACTAAGGAGTGATTTAAAACTAACTAAACCTTATTCATGTTTACCCTTGGTTTAGTAAGTGTTTGTTATACTATATCATTCTTATTATACAATGTATATTATTGATATTTGGATAGTACCACAACAGACCACACGACTGAACCCTTATTGTGATTGTTCAACTAGCCATTGTTGGCTTTTAAAGACAATCTATAAATTTGTCAGATGAGTAAATGGCGCCTGCAAGAAAGCTGCTAATTTATAGCCCAGGCTTCAGTATTACACTAAATATACAAGATGGCCGGCAAACAATGAACTTAGGCAAAGTAAAAATGGTCTTTGCAATTTTTAACAGTCTTTTTTATACTTACTAGCTCTCCAATGCTTATACAGCTCAATTTTCAAGTCTGCCAACAACAAATTTAGTTATTTGAGCTGTTTTGATTTATTGTTTGTTTCATAATGAAATGGCCATTCATTAACATTGCACAAAATAAGGCCATCTTGAGACAGGTACTGAGATACAGCCCAGTTTCACACATTAAAAAATTGTTAATACTTTGAAGATAGTATATCTTGATAACTATAATAATATCTCAGTAATTTAATGCGTGCTCAATCGTTAGAGCAAATAATTAGCTATCATTAGTAAGCCTACCCCTATTAGTCAATGGCAAGGTGCTAGGCTAATAGCAAGTGGCAGGCAACTATACATTACCTCTCATTGTTTATAAGCTGAATTTTAATACTCGGGCAATGCCGGAGATTTTCTAGTATACATATACATATGTTTTATAAGACTTGCTACGTAGCATTTTCAAAAATCTTATCAAAAATACTGAAATGAATTAGTATGTTTTACCTTAAAAAGCTTTGACCTGAACTTTACTTACCAAATAACCAACCTGTTTATCTGAACTGCATGCAAGTTGAATGTAGTTCTGTCCATTTACTAATTTAACTCAAATAACTCTGTTGTCTTTAAAAAGCCCGACACCAACTTTAATTTCATCTCATTGCAATAGTTAAATAGAATTAAAATTTTATGGTGTGCTACTATAATATCAAAATAAAAAATGATAAAAACAAATACACAGAAAAGAGAAAAATAGACAAAACACAAATAAAGCACTGAGTTTAATGCTATTTTACTTTACCAGTGTTACTTCTGAGCCTCTAATAATCACAATGGAGCAACCACCTCAAATGCAGCAGCCACAACAACCACTACAGCAACCACCACAACAGCTCCTACAGCCACAGTATGCTGCACAGCCTGGTGTTACAATTGTAACACAGAATCCTCCAGGAGAAGGTTATAAACTGAGAGCAACAGCCCTAAAACAGTTGAAGGGGTGAGCAAATTGTTCGGTAGTTTAATTTAATACGAAGGTATATCCTGGTAGGTGATTAGTAAATGCATCAGATATATGAGATAACAAAAATGATTTGTTTTTTAAAGTAGCTGTATGTCTATATAAATGAAATAATTTTAATAATCACATTCAAATATTTCGGCTTTATTTATGAGTTTAGATTTTGTGATTTCAGAAATCTAAATCAGTGCCATATCTGGTTATTAGTAAATGTGTCCATAATAGAAAGGCATCAAAATGCAGAGATTATGACTTACAGCTTCAATCATTTTCTGCTTGTGAAAAATAGAAGAGAATACAGAAAACAATTTGAAAAAATTTGCCAAGGGTAAACGAGTAAAAGGCTTCTAATGAACTAACTACAATTGTCACACAACGATTGGTAGTTTGCTACAGTTTTGAAAAGTTAATTCATTATTCACTCGCAAAAATATTGTACATGATACATATATTTTAAAGCTCATGATTTACGAATTTTTCTATTTTGACAATGTAAAAGCAAGTATTTCTGTTATAGGTTGTCAATCACTCAAGTAGTAATGGGAGCACTTTGTATTCTATTTGGAATCATTCTCATACCTGTTGAACTCGGCACGTATACTGGCTGGCTCTCCATCAGTGGCTATGGCATTTGGAGTGGAGTCTACGTGAGTAATCATGAACCATGATAACTTTACAACCTTTATATGCACAAAAGTTGTTTGCTCATGACGCTAACCATAAAAACAACACAATTATATCTGGTCTAGAAATGTGTTACTTTGCAAAAGAAAAACAAAATCGGGATACACATATATGTAGACAATAGTAATATTATTGTAACTTTAGTTGGTAAGCTAGTTAGTAGCAGTAGGGAATGGAACAGATTTTTAAATGATTCTGTTGTTAGCAGAAAACTTAAGTTTGCGGTTTGATGTTACATTAGGCAAGCTCAATCTTTTCAATGAACCAATCAATGAGTCTATGAGTTATTAGTTTATATTAGCATATTATTTACTGGCATATTAGTCAAAAAAGTCAGAAAAACCCAGATACAACCTGAGCATCAGAAATAAAGATTGATAGCTAACAAGATGAGAAGGAGCTTGTTACATAGCCTACTATGTCACATAGCCTACTGTGTCACATAGCCTACTGTGTCACATAGCCTGCTGTGTCACATAGCCTACTGTTTCACATAGCCTACTGTGTCACATAGCCTGTTGTGTCACATAGCCTACTGCGTCACACAGTCAACCATGTCACACCGCCTACTGTGTCACATAATCTACCATATCACATTGTCTACCATACCGCATACTCTATTATATCACATAGTCTACTGTGTCAAAAAGTCTACCATATCACATAGTCTACCATATCACACAGTCTACCATATTGCATAGTCTACCATATTACATAGTCTACCATATAACATAGCCTACCAGGTCATATAGCTTACTTTGTCACAACAGGTTTAACAAAAATATAGCTGTAACTTTTGTAGCAATATGATCATGTATCAAACATTGTTTTCTTTTTTGAAACAGTCTGTACTGACACGGTATGACACACTAATCTGTTGGTGATGCAATAAGTATCAGTTAGGATCTCATTAATTTACTGTTGTGTCAATTTCTGACTAGCGATAGTGAAAGAAAGCGGAATAGTTATCAGTTATAGCTTTGTTTTTAAATAAAATCATCTACTTAAAGAACAGCTAAACAGAAGCTCTAATTACTGTAGGCTTCAATACTAAAGTCAACGAATTAGTGTTTGTTTCTTTAGCTACACATAGAGCTGTGTTATATGCCATATCTGAAACCCTGAATATCAAAAACTAGGATAAGCATAAAAGTAGGCCAACATTTGATTATGGTATTTGCTCTTGCAGAACTGTAAAGCTGTAAATTAAAATTGAACAAAAAGGAATCGCTTTTTAATGTTTACTTTATTTACAGTTCGTTCTTGTTGGAGGAATTGGACTCGGTGCTGTCAAGCATAACACTAGCGGTTGGGTAAGTATTGTGTAGCAATAGTAACATACATAGATTTGATGTCATGTTATAACAATCATTATATTCAGACAAACTTAGCTAAATGAACCTGTATGATTTTGCCCAATATAAATCAGATAGTGAGGTCAGGCTGTGGTAGTTGATATAGATACATTATTTTAATATGAAATCTGACGTTTTTTTAACCAAAGCACATTACAAGAGCATATATTAAACCAAAGACGTGTTATGAATTCAGAACAAACTAAATCAAACTAAATGAAGTTTATTGCGTCAAAATACACTCACACCTTTTTCTCTTTCTCTCTCCAGTAGGTCAGACAGCAACAGCAGATATAATTTGTCGAATAAGTCTATTTTGGTTCAATGTGTTTTTTGGTTTATAATTGTTTTATGTGCTGCAATAATGGTAATTGGACGTAGCAATGATATTTTGTGTTTGCACAAAATAATTTTGTTCTATTATAGATCACTGCTACTATGGTTCTTAACATCATCAGCTCAGCTCTATTCTTTTTACCGCTGATTTCGATGGCATCCACTGGTGTGGGTCTTAACGCCTCTTACAGCTGTGGCAGTTACTACTACTACGGTTCTTGCTCAGTAAGTGTTAATGTTGCAATTAACAATTAGATGTGGTTCTCACTAGTGATAGAGCCAAAGCTAACCAGTATTAGTAAATACTATACACCAGTAACCAACATTGCTAGGTGTTTGTATAAGTCCTCAGTCTAGTAAGTATTTAACGAACACTTTTATTTATTTTCTGCAGTCAGTCAAGTGATAAGTAAAAACTCATACTAGGTTGCAGGCTGCTGTAAACAAATACAAGCTCTTACGTGCAATAAAAACTGGCATGAAAGCTTTTTATGACAGTACTAACACTAAGGATCTAGCCTGGAGAAATAGACTAGAAAATTTTAAACAAATCATGCCAAATGCGGTATCCACAAAATCAAGACTACCGACCAAGGTGGCACAAAGTTGCGATCATCAATTGTATCAAACATAGAGTACTGGAAGTTGTCATAGATTCCTTATGACTGACTTCGTCCTAAAATTTTCAAAAGTAACCATAACAATTATAGTCATAAAAATATAACAATAAACCATGGTGTGAGTTACTGGGATAGTGGATGACTTAAAAGTTTTACAACTGAAGCATAAAACTTCAAAAACTTCACAAATTAGCTGCAACAGGCATGATTACTTTAACTTTTAGAATTTCACAGGTAGCAATAACTTGTATCGGAAGCTCAAATTGAAGTTCTCAGCATTTTTGACGTTAAAGCGCTTCAAAAATAAACCGTTACCTAATTCACTTTGCACAGGTAATAAGAACAGTTAACGCCTTTTGAATGGGCCATTAAAAGCTGGCTAGCCTTTACACTAATTTGTTTAACATTTATTTGACATTCCTTTTTAAAAATTAAAAGACTCTCACCTTGTTTGCAGGCAATAAATGCTGCTTTGTCCTTGAACGTCTTTCTGGTTCTGATCTCTCTTGCGGAATTGGTAATCACAATATGGAGTGCCGTACTCTGCTGTGGAGCTGTCTGTAGTTGCTGCCTTCCAACTCGCTCAAACCATCATGTGCAGTACGCTGCCCCTGCTCTCCAGACTCAACAGCAGTATGTGGTTTACCCTGGAACAGTTCCAGCTTATCAAGTCAACATGGGTGGCTACCAAGTCACAACAGCTAGTCAAGTTCCCACAGGTAAATATTTTAAATATCAAATCAGCATACATATATATATATATATATAGTATATCTATATATTTTTTTTCAAAGTATGTGTGTCGTTCCAGTTATAGCTATTAAAATCTTGGAATAAGGAATCTGTACCAAAGAAGATTTGATCTCGGCCTCCCGTTCACCAGTCTGACGCCGTACAAATTACACCAACGAGACTGAGCTGCTAGGTTGCTTGATATAAGTCATTATATGAGAGCAAATACCCAACAGCTTCGCGGATGACGCAGGGTCATAGCATAACGTCACGTCAAGCTGTTGGCTCACACCCTTAAGCGTACTCAACTTTTCCATTGGCAGTGTGAGAGGCTAATAGCGAGCAACTCTCACTACTTCCCATCGTTTATAAAACAAAACCCTTGTCTAATGATATGGAGTTTGAAAGTTAGAATGGAAAATGTTGTTATATGTTAAATACAAATCAATTTGCTGTTCAAAGACTTTTGTAATACCCGTGTAACGCCAGGTAGCACAACTAGTCTATATATATATATATATATATATATTTCTCAAAGTATGTGTGTCCTTCCGGCTATAGATCTTAAGTTCTTGGAAAAAGATTCCATACCGAAGAAGATTCGATTTTGGACCCTGCCATTCCCCCACTCCTACGTCCTACCCACTAAACTATAGAGATTGAATTGTTAGCTTGTCAATATACATGTAAGTCGCTATATAGGAGCCTATACCCAACGGCTTTGCGTACGACGCAGGGTCATAGCATAGCAGGTTTTTTCACTTTATTAAACGTACCCAAATCTTCCATTGGCAATGTGCCATTCAAATAGCGAGCAAGTCTCATTACTTCTCATTGTTTATAGGACAAAAGACACTTTTCTCGTGATATGTAGTTTGAAGGTTAGAATGGCAAATGCGGCTATATGTTAAATACAAATCAATTTTCTGTCAAGACTTTTCTATTAGTCGGGCAACGCTGGGTAGCACAGCTAGTATATGTATATATATATATATATATATATATATATATATATATATATATATATATATATATATATATACATATATATATACTAGATGTGATGTACTATATGTGTGTGTATATATGTATATATACATAATATATATATATATATAATTATATATGCATACATATATATATATGTATATTTAAATATATATATATATATTTATATATATATTTATATATATATTTATGTATATTTATATATCTATTTATATATATTTATATATGTATTATTATGATAGAAAAAACATTAATAAGAAGTAAATTGTTAGTAAAGTAGTTAAAAATTTGTTTTGTGCAATGCACTACTCAGGTGCGGTTTTGCTAAAAAGAAAATGTGTGCCGGAATGCTAGATATGGGCTCATTGGTTTAATCATGTGATTAAGCGCCAAGTGTAACCAAGAAGATAACTCCTAGTATGTCTGTATTTAGAAGACTACTCATTCAAGTATATATATATATAAATATATACAGTCAAACATGGATAACTCGAACTCAACGGAACCGAGCAAAAGTGTTCAAGTTATCAGAGCATACAAGTTATCAGAGCACTGTCACAAGTCCACGTATTTATTTATTTAGTAGTAAATACATGCACATATACAAACTATAATAGAAATCAAAAGCATAAATGGCTTGTTTCAAATTAAGCGCTTCTAAAGTAAAGTTTAAAACTTTTTTATCAAAAAGTTTAGGAGATTTTTCTATCACTTGAGATTTGTTTTGTTGTTTGAGGTGACGTTATTGCCAGGACGTTTTTTAGATTAAAATTGGCAAAACTTGATCATTGTTGAAATGCTCAGAAGAAAAGACATCTTTTTCTTTTGAGGGTTTCAACCGAGATTAATTTGGCCGATTTTTCTTGAAGTTTATGCGAAGGTCACCTCACTTTTCCATGCTTCCGAAAGGCGATCACTAAGCGGATGTTTGGAAAAAATCAAAATTCACCAAACCTTTAGAAAGTTTGTTGACAAAAATATTTTGCCGATGGTGGTAGTAGCGATACCTATGATTTACGAAAAGTTGAGGTTTACCTCTATGACTTGGAATTAAGTGATGTTCTAAAGCGATAACAACCGTCTCGGTAGCCGTTGGACAAAAAACTGTTCGAATTAACAGAGTTGAGGTCGAGTTATCTATAGCAATTTATCATTACGTGGGAACGGACCAAAGAAACCGTTTGAGTTAACCATGTGTTCGAGCTATCCGTGGGCGAGTTATGCATGTTTGACTTTATATATATCCAGATATAAAGGTAAATATATCAAGAATGAATATATTCTTGAAAATGTTTTCAAGAACACGTTTTATATATATTCTCACAAATAATTATTTATATTTGTGTGTATATATACATATTATACTCATATACATGTAGATGTATATATTATATATGCATGTATATATATGTACAATGTAGATACTAGCTGTGCTACTTGGCATTGCCCGGGTATTAAAAATCAGCTTAGAAGTAAGGAGATTTGCTATTAGCCTGGTAGCCTATTAGCTGCTTGCTATTAGCCTGGCAGGTTGCCAGTGGAAAGTTTAAGTGAGCTAACTAATGACAATCACTTATTTACCCAATCACTTTGCGCTGTATGGAAAGATGTTGGATATGTGCTGTCATATGGCGACTTATTTCAGCATGCTCACAACTCAACCTAGGTGGTCTACTGGACAAGGTGTTGGACTGGTGATCGGTAGGGTCCGAGATCAAATCCTCTTTGGTACGGATTCCTTAATCCAAGATCTTAAGATCTATAGCCGTAATGCTGACAGATACACATAAGGACGATGACAAACTCTGAGAACTATATATATAGATTTATGCTGCTTGAAATGCTGTTCCGACTATTTAGTCTTCATTAATGCAGCTCAGATCTGGGAAATGGGGGCAACTCCTGTTTTCCATGAGAGTTCACTTTTGCGATGAAACAATCACGGGGTTTCCCAGACTCTAGAAAAGTCAATATTGGACCAAAGCGTGCTCAAATCACAAAAGAGATAAGCTTACTATGACATGAGTTATACCTATATGTTATGCACATTATTTAAGAGAAGACAATTATATTCAAAAATAAAAAAATTTTCCTCTGATTCGTAAACATAAAAATTGAAGGGTTGAGTTTGACACTACTTTTATGCTGTTTGAGAATTTGCATAGCTAAGTTAGAGCGTAAACCTCTAGGTGTACAATAAATCGTTTGAAAAGCTCTAATGATTCTTTTGAACTGTTTTATAACATTGATGCGTTACGAAACTCGTCTTCGATAATGAGAGACAACTACTAATTCATCATTGCCTTGTCAGTATAATAAACAGTTATTTTGTTTTAGCTCCGACACTGGTACATCAACAGCCACCGGTTGGTAATAGTGCCCAGCCGCAGCAGCCTCCCGCATATTATGATATTGGACAGACACCTTCTAACCAGAATTTCCAACCTTCTAACTACCCCAACAATCCTAAATAATTGGTCTAGCAAGATATAGCTATTTTAAGGCTATCATAAATATTATATTCAAATATTAGCAACAGTAAAAAATATTGTCACTGAATCTTAACCAGTGTGTACATCAATGTGTCTGCTGGTGAGAAATTCATATTTTTATTCGTATTTTTTTAACTTCTCCTCACTTCATTGTTTGGCTGCTAAATTCACTGTGTTTGTCTTTTCTTCATTAACAGTGGGAAACAATCACAAATATATAAA
Source organism: Watersipora subatra (assembly GCF_963576615.1). Lineage (NCBI taxonomy): Eukaryota > Metazoa > Bryozoa > Gymnolaemata > Cheilostomatida > Watersiporidae > Watersipora > Watersipora subatra. The sequence continues at coordinate 63,159,384 of NC_088709.1, forward strand.
AAGTTACCTTGATATAATTGCCAAGTTTCTATGAGCAGATAACTTCTTACCGTATTACTAACACAAAAAGTTTAAAAAAGGTGTGGGAGTTGCTTGTTTACTCCGCATGATCAGGCAACTCCAACCAATGCATGTTTCATTTGAGCAAAAAATTTCTTTGCTCTGTTTCGTTATGAAGCAGATTGGTCTGAATGTTCTGAATATTTTATATTCACAGTAGTTATTGACCTGTAGACCAATATATATACAATGAAACCTAAAAAGAAGATGACTCTTGCACTAGTCCTGCAGCCTTTCATGCAAACACAAACATTTCTGTTTACATCCTTTATTTATTTGTGCTTCATTCAACGTTAGCCCAAGCTTACATGATGTTCTGTAAATCTAACAGAGTAACCGCTCTAAAATACAGTCAGTAATAATAAAATATTCGTTTTGCCTGCTCTTAGCTACAGCTCTGTCTGCTCCCGATAGCAAAAAGTCGTTTTTTAAACAGACTTTGAAGTACGTAAATGGTTAAACTGGGTAGTAAAGTCTTGAAACACTGTAGGAGATGCTAGCCAACTTTAACCTGACCAAAGACTTAGCCAACTGGCCGGCTACAGCACCTTTAGGCTAGAAAGAAACTACTTAGACAAACCAGGTCGAGAAGAAAATGGCTGGATCCTACCGGGCTGAGAGAAAGCTCGACCAGCCCGGCCAAGACCATGGCTGGCTGAAAACTGGCCAGCACTAAGAGGATTAGCCAGAATAAAGCAATCGATCTTAGATGCCTACAGCATTCTGCTGAACCTCAACAACCCAACATAGTAAAGCAGGTTTTCTACAGCACTGCGAACAGCCTTTGTCTGTAATGGCACCAACTGACTGTATTCACTCTAACTTTGACCAGCACAATGCGAGCTGTCACAAAGTTTCCTCAAATTAAAATTCGAGAGTGGCAACAACCACCCGTCTGGTACTTAAAAGGAAAACTAGCTAGAGAAATGGTGACGGCCCACAGGTAATTCCTTAGCTATATTGCACTTTTGGTTCAGTAGCTAATAAAGCAGGTCCAACAGCTGCACAACAAATGGCTCAGCGCCCATGGGACAGTCTCAGTTAATTCCCTTTGTGGTGGAACTATGGAGGACAGAGATAAGTCTGACTTGACTGCCTAAGCAAAAATGTCTGAATGACAAAAACAATGAAGAGCTGCAACAATGGTGCGCTCTTGTCTGCACTCAACAATGGTGCACAGTGTTACTCTTAACAGCAGAAACAGGTGAACCAATCAGCCAGACAACTCCATAGAAACAGGATGGATCGCGGAATAAAAGATCTGTTGGATCACAATTGACTTGGCATGGACACGGAGAGACATTCATCCAGTTCCTGTTTGACACAGGGTGTCCCACAAACTTGCTGAAAAAGCAGTGTTTGACTTAATCTTCAAGGTCTCACGGGATTGAATAGAAGAAAGGCAATAGCCACAGCCTGTTGGCAGATGAAACTTGGTAACTATTTTACAAGGTAATCTGGCCGCCAGCACAGCTCAGAGATGTGAAGACAAAAGAGGTTTTTGTGATGAGCTGCATGAGCAAGGAAACATCTTGGTTGAAGATTTCATCTTGTTTTAACACTTCATTGATGTGTTGAAACATGAATTGTAATATAGTGTAATTATTGGTAAACTACCATGTAATTTAAGCAATGTAAAAATAATTATCATTTGTGAGCTTTATAACTGAGAAATTATTCACATCAGTAAAGCTACAGCTGTAAGTGCTGAGCATTGCAGAATAAGTAAGTTACTGTACCAATTAGTTGAGTAACTATTTTTATCTATATTGTTTATATTTTAACTAAAACCAAGTTTAGGGTGCAATAAAACATTCTAATAAACTACATATAAGAGGTTCTCTATTTTATAAAATGTCATCTTAGCTCTTGATTAGGTCACGGTAGAAGTGTTAATTATTTCACAGCAAATCATTACATTCATTTGCCACTCTTTTATAGCAAAGTACAAGTATAGGCAAAAGGGGTGTGGGATCTGCCATTCTGATATCAGTTGACTAATAGAGCTGTATATACTAGCTAGTTATAGATCAACTGGTACATTAAGTTTGGATGAGTAGAAAACTACAAGTTAGAAATTTTACAAAACAAAAATAGTGTAGAAGTGGCTCTAAACACTGAGTTAAAAAGAGCATGCAAAGATAGTGCTGCACTGTAACTGGTTTGAGCTAGTTCTGAATTAAACTAATCTTTGATAAAGAGAGGCAACTGCTAGTTTCATCATTGCCTTTTCAGTATAATTAACTATATATAATATAACTATCATTCTGTTTTAGCTCTGACACTGGTATACATACGCAGCCACCGGTTAGTTATAGTTCCCAGCCATAGCAACCTCCTGCATACTATAATCTTCGGCAGGCGACTTCTCAGCAACAATTGTTACCCGCCCCTCACTCCAGAAACCTGAAATAGTTAGTTTACTAACCTATAGCTATTTTTAAAAGCTATAACAAATTGTATATATTCAAATAATAACAATGATAAAAAACATTGCCTCTGAATCATAACCAGTGTGCACATTAATTTGTCTGTTGGTGAGAAATTCATATTTTCAAACATTTTCTTTACCTCGATGTGTACCATTCTTTGTCTGCAAAAAGCTATATGTTTTTTATATTTTTTTACTAACATCGGCAAATAATCACAAATACACATCATGTTACCTTGATGTGTTGATTAAGTTTTTATAAGCTGGTAACTTCTTATGGTATTCCAAACACAAGAAGTATAAGAAAGATATAATTGGTTCTTGTTTGCTTCTCACGATCAGGCAACTTCCGACCAATGCAAAATGTGTTTGCTCAGATATGTATATATATATATACGTATATCGCATATATATTGTATATTTAAATTGCATATAGGTAATTTATATATAGTGGTGGTGGACAAGGAGAACAAGAGGGCTACTATAATAGATATAGCAGTACTCAATGACTACAATATAGCCAGCAAAGACAAAAAAGGTAGAGAAATATCTCCCTCTTGGACAAGAGATCGAAAAGTGCTGGGATGTAGTAACAACTGTGATTCCATTAGTCGTTGGGGCACTGGGTGCAATAACACCGGCGCATAAAATGTGGCTCGCCCAGATGCCGACAGCAATCAAATCAGGTGAGTGGCAGAAGCGTGCGGTATTGAGAAGAGCTAAGATATTGAGGCGAGTGCTCAAACTCCCAGGTCTCTGATAGGAGACCTGAGTTAGTGCAGAAACTACCACCCATACGGGTTAACCGGGGTGAGGAGACAATTTATATATATATATATATATGTGTATATATATATATACATATATATACATATTTTATACATATATATACATGTATATATATAAGTATACATATATTAATATTTATATATATATATATGTATATTGGTCAGCATCGCATGAACGATATTCAGCATGTACTAACAGAGGGGTATTGCATGTACATATATATATTGCATATATATATGCAATACTATCTAAAAAGGAGATGTCTCTCAGACCAGACCTGCAAATTTTGGAGCAAGTACAAATATTCCTGTTTACATCATCCTTTCCATCTGTGCTGTATTTGGTGTTGCATCATGCATAGATGCTTTTACATCTAATAGAGTAAGAGTAGGAAACCCCTTCTTTAAATCTTCAAATTTCCTTTCTCTAAGAGAAGAGAAAGGAAATTTGTCAGAACAGCTTTTTTTGATTTTTCCACAACTGCTTTAAAAGTGGCAGAAGGAAAAAAACCCAGAGAGATTGAGTAATATGGGGCTGCAGACAAGTGAAGACAAAGCTGCCTTAAAAGTGGCAGACGGCTTCTAAATCTTCAAGGGGTAAGCTTGCAAAAGAAGGACCTTCATATATGTGGTTACCCTGTGCGCTCAGAGCAAAAAAGAGGGACACAGACAGTCTGGCCAGCACATTGGAAAGGCTGATGATGATGCCTCAGAACCTGGTTCTGGCTCATCAGTTTAAAGTGCCAAGATATGCAGATACCGAAGGCATAGAGTACCTCATAAGTTCCTGCCGAGAAAAGCTAACTAGTGGACTGAGGCTGCTACACTGTCATACTTCATTGGGGAGCTGAAGGGAGAGACAAAAAACTGAGGTCAGTACAACCAAGTCGAAGTCGCCTTTGACATGCTCAGGGCTTGCTTCAGCCTCTCTCTCAGACCGTCTCAGGCAGAACTGAGTACCCCACCGATAGACCCGAATACAACCTTCTAGGAGCACACTGTTTGGTTGGAACAAATGGCACAAAAAAATATTCAACTGGCTAACTGGCTAACTGGGCTCAAAGAGATATTTTGCAGCATGTTGGACAACTCGTCTGCAATGTCACCAACTGGCCGTACCTACTCCCACATTCACTGAAGCTGTTTGAGCCAACACAGAGTTTCCCCACATCATAACTAAAGATTGGCAGCAACCACTTTTCAAGTAATTGGAAGGATAATAGCCAGACAGATGGGAATGGACCAGGACCAACCTGATAGCCAGTTTGAATTTTCACTGCAGCAGCTAACAATGCTGGTCTGGCAGATAAAGAGCAAACAGCACTGCACTAAAGAGAAAAGTTTAGTTGAGCATGTTTTGGGCTGAGAATGTGAAGATTAGGGTATGACAGTACTGACAAGTATGAACAAGTATGACAGTACTGCTTGAGCAAAAAACGCCTGAACTCAAGAAACAACAAATGACTGCAACAGTAGTGCTGAGTACTGGTTGAACAAAGGCCCCTTATTTGAAACAGCAACAGACTAGCTACATGTAGCTGGTCAGACCCACAGAACCAATATAGAGCCAGGTACATAAGATCTATAGAATTAAAGAGAAATAGCATGGAAGCAAAGGAAGATTTAATTAGTTCAAGTTAGCAAACAAGGGATTTACCGATTTGAAAAAGTCAAATGGAATTGGGTAGAAGAAAGAGATAGCCATATTCTGCTGGTAGATGAAATTTGGTAACCACTTAACAGGTTAATCCAGCTGTCAGATCAGCTCTGGATCATAAAAACCAAAGAGGTTTTTTGTGGTGAGCTCTATGAGCAAGAATGCCTACATGGGGATGCCATTCCAAGTGGTTCATCGGTGCTCTGTGAAGTTTCAGCAACCATAGAGCTCTGTGGACAGAAGGTCACCGTGGCGCCAAAATAGACCAAAATTGCTACTGAGCAAATTGCAGGTAATGAGGAGGCATGGTGAGACTAGCTTGAATTGAGATGGTCGTTCATCGCCAGATCACCACTCAAAACTACTATCCAATGAAACTGATAGAGCGCTTTTCGAGAGGCTTCTGCAGAACCCTATTTTGAACTGGCCTGAGCAAAACAGAAGTGTAGTCATGTGGTGCCTTAACCTCACCAATGAGAAACTGCCTCTCTCTTGCGGGAAACTCTCAAACTGAGACACAAATTTACAGGAGAGAAGAGTCCCGACTCGCCTGGAGAACCTGTTTCAAATAACCAGGAAAAGCTGATAAAAGATGGAACAGGCTGAACAAATGACCAAACTACTGAAAATGTATCAGGTCATGATTTGTACAAAAAAGGAAACATGGGCCAAACTTCCAAAGTGATGTACTCTATTCTATTATAGAAAGGATCTCAATCAATACGTCAACCATTCCTGCTCTTACTTTTCCTAACTTCAGCCCCAGCAACCTTCCAACAACTAATGGCGTGAGTGATGCATAGCCTTTACTGGGAAATGTGATTATTCTACCTGAACAACATAATAGTCATTGCACCAGATTTTGACACCTACCTGCACAGCCTAGAAATATTCAAGACGCTGACAGTAGCAGGGCTCATACTTATTCTAGCCAAAAGTTAACTCCTCCAGTCTCAAGCCTGGTTCTTGAACCATGCGACAAGCAAAGAAGAAAAAACGTGAGCTGCTTGGAACTGGACTATCTCTAAAGAGCTCAGAGAGCGACAAGGCTTTTTGGCCATGATAGGCTACCTCCAGTTGTAGATCCCCAGCTTTGCCACACTGGTTTTTCTCCTGTGCACAATTTGACTGAGAAGGGAAAGGCATGGACATGAGGTAACCAGGAGCGGACAACTTTTGGGAGCCTGAAAAACATTTTTTTTGCACCCATCATAGGGGACCTGGATCAAAGCCAGCCGTACATGCTAAATAAGATGCTAGAGAGATGGCTGGAGATTTTAGTGGAGTTTAGCTACACCTTGTAGCACCCAGCCAAACAATACCATGGCAATGCTGTTGGGTTGATGAAAGCAATCGGCAAAGAACTGGTGCCATGCATGTATCGAGCACTCTACGGAGACTTAGTCCTGATTCAGGAGCAGCTGGAGATGGGAGGACAGGACTCCGAAAACTACACAAACTCTGACAATCTATTGATGGAGTTTGTGACTATCGGACAATCTATTGATCCAACAATCTATCCGGATAGAGTGTTAGAGGTCCGAATTTCTTTCCACGAACAGTGCAAGAAATGTGATCTACCAAATGCTTCTCCTAAAGACCACTATGAAGCAAATGCATTATTTATTTTATTCTTGAGCGGGCAGGAAAACCAAGTTACCTCAGCTGATTTGCTGCTAACCAGGTCTGGCAGCAACAGTAAAAAAACAGGCTAGAGGTGCGAAGTGGTCAATGTTTTGGAATATGGTGAGGCAAAAACAGCGGAAAGTAAGCATAAACTGTATGCGAGCCACACTTAGCAGAAGTCAGTTGTGGACTTAGTTTGCTACCTTATAATGACACTAAAGGGCTACAAGTAGCTCTTGGTGCTGGCCAATCCTTTCACTTGGTGCCAGAACTCCTGGCCTTCCCATAGGTCACTGCATCAATGGTAGCCAGCCCCATCAAGGAATCAATCAATCAATGAGTGTTCCACTGCATAGACTTGCTGGAACAGATTCACACAGACTAGAGAACACAGTTCGAGAGCCAGCTAATGACTAAACTGTGTCAACAGTGTTGTGTGGAGAAATCGCTCACCTCTTCTATACCAACCTCAGACAAATGAAATAGCGGAGCACAACCACAGGGAACTGGGAGACTCTATTTGAGTGCTATTGTTACACCGGAGCCAAGAGTAGTAGGACGTGTTGCTTCCCTGTTGATTAGAGCATACCTGAGTGCATCACACTTTAACAAGAGGATGAACAACAGAAAAAATGGAAAATAAAAAAGAGGAAAGAGAGCGGCGCTTCCCACTATGAAAGGACACCAGCATGCTCAAGCAGGCAGAGCACAAAAAAGCCTCACAGAGAACAATTGTTTTATACGTACATACAACGACTGTAACATCGTATTTAAACAAAGTATATTATTATTTATGCAATACCGAATTTCACCAAAGCTGTTGACTTGAAGGGGAGCTGTGAATTGCTGAAAAATACACTTACAACTCAAGGTCTTCAAAAGGATCTTTTAGGCTTCAATGCCATTCATATGTCTCTATAAAAATTTTCTGCATACATTTTTCGATTTTTCCAGCTATTCCACAAAATTTGATTCTGTAATTCAAACTTTTCTGCTACCTTTATTGTCATAAATGTTAGTAGAACAGACTTGAATTTTTTCTGGATGACTTGAAAATTACAATACATTTTTTTTTGTATTCGTTAGCAAAGCTCGAAAATGCCAGAAGTTAAAAATTTAAGGTTTTCACGTAAATTTATATGAGCATTTGTTTGGAAACCTTATAACCACAATAAATATATTTACAGAAGACAATTCTTTTAAAACTTTTTAGAAATACACAGCAAGCTAAGAATACCAATGAGGTGAAAATTATTCATTTCTAGAAAAGTTAAAAATGATAAAAGAAAATCAATTTTTTTACTGTTAACAAGTGTTTGGAAGTTTGCCATGTATGTAACAAACAGCATGTAACCTTGTCAAAAAGTTTAATTCAGTCGTAAGTTTCAAATGAAATTGCATTGAGGTGGTGTCTACGTAAAACATGTAAAATATGAACTTTCACAAATCTTTAGTCGATTTTATTCAAATTCATTGGTATTTTTTATTATTTGCAATTATTTAATAATTTTTCTAGTGATAAAAATGTCAGGATGTGTCAATTCAAATAAAAATGGACAAAACTTGATTGCAAAATAATGCCAAAAAGATGTCTGAAATGGCATCCCTACCTGCTATCATTGTAATAGTTGATACTGACTATTACATTGAAACTACAATGTTATGAATATTACGTGATTATTTTTAATTTTTTAAGAGTATAAACTTCAGAATTACAATTTTGCTTAATTTGGGTGACCAAATTTTCAAGATTTCGTTTCATAAACTTCCTGGTAGTCAGATCATCGCAAACATCAAAAACAACAACAAATGATAGCAAAGCAGCGAAACTTTTAAATAAAATTTACTGCAAGATAGCCAGGTAGCTTTTATTGTTTATCACTCACTCCCAAATTTTATTGTCCTAATGCCCTTAGTTTGTTATAACACTATTGTGTTTGGGTACAAGTCGTCACGAGAGTTGTTTCAGCATATTGTGTGTTTGATCAACTGTGCTAGTGGTTTGGCAGTTAGATCGAATCGTCTTCTGTGGCCGGCTCTGTGTCTCAACATATTTTTACTTCTGGTAATTACTCCCTATCCAAGCTTAGCATTATGGTCTCTAAACTCCAAAGGGCAACACACAGATGAAGATTGATACACAATTTTTTTGATGAGAAAATTTTAACATTTGTCTGCTGTAGGTTGGTTTTGCTGGACAGCTTGAACTGGCTCTGTGAGTGTTTTTAAAGACGACAAAAGGTTTGTGTTGATACTTTTAAAATCATTCAGTTTCAAATTGCATTGGAAGAACTTGTCGAAACTTGGTGTACAATTGTGGATTTCATGGTTTAATAGTAGATTCAATATAACAGCAACGAGTCATCTCTAAATCAGTGATTTAATCCTGCCTTTAACTTTTACCCTTAACTTTTAAATGTTTCCCTACTTAGAACATAGTTTTGTCTCACCTTGAATAAGACAAAATAGTTGGTAATGTTGATATCCAACGCAGCTGCACGTAACACAACTTGTTTATCTTTCAAGGTTGACTTGCAACAAAATTCACATTACCGTTATTTGATATGAAAAAATTTACCATGTCTTACTCTGCTGTGTTGTAGGTGCAAAATATGTGGAAAGGTGATTACAAGCTCTTAAAAGCTCAAAAATGAACAGAAAATTGCAGCCACACGAGACCGCCATATTTTGGGTTCCCTTTTGTCTAATCAAGGTGAGAAAAAACAATGAGAACAATTATTTTTACACAAATAATATGTTAGATAATATATACTTTCTATCCTCAGTTAATTGCACATTGAAAACCACAGCCAAATACTATGCAAATTGCATTAAATGTATTTTTAATACCTTTTAAATATTGCCATAAGAAGATTATTGTTAAACTATAAAAATGAGATCTAGAAGGGAAACCTTTTCAGGTATTGAAGCAATATTAATTAAAAATTAAATTTAAATTGAAAATCCTATACAATATATGTATATAGTTTTTTCTTACAAGTATCCTGTTATTGCAAAGCTTTATACAATTGCAAATAGTATGTGACAGATTAACTAGCTAATCAGTTTAGTGTTTTGTGACTTCTGACAAATGGCGAATTTTAACCATTTCAATAAACTCAATATATTTTTATCAGATATGTAGAGTGAGGGTACGTAGATGCATTATTTCACCTAACTCACAACACATAAGATGAATAATGTTCATGACAAGGAAAGTTCAATTCAGAGCCAGTTTAAACAAGAACTCTCAGTCTAGTTTGAGATTATTCCCTACAGTGAGTTTCGTAGATGCAGTGATTTTATGGTCTAAGTGGTTTTAGAGGATATCATTACTTTCAGATCAGTTCTGTCAGTGCTCAGTGGTTGGTGAATCTTTTTGTAAAAAATATTTGTAGCGTATCATAAGTCTTACACCAAATCTGTGTATGTTAGCAGGAAACACGTAGTGAGGTAAGTGTAACTTATCATTGCAAACTTCATTAAATGCCGTATTTGCTAATAGAGTGAAATATTATATTGCTTGTCATAGCTGATTTATAATGTGCAAACTCAGCGTTATGTTAATCAGCCCGATGTTTAATGCTTTTTTTAAATAGCTGAGTCAATCATTTTATGCTTTGCTAAAAGGAAGAGTAGGTAATGATTTGTAGCTGTCATCAAATTGTTTGGCACTGCATATGAAGTGAAGTTTTTTAACGATTCAGTTGTTGTCCTGCTATTTATAAAACTGTGCTAACAAGAGTTTAAGTTCCGATGAAAATAACTCAGCTCATGATTTATTAAACATTTGATGGAATATTTTTTACAATATAAGCAAACAAACTACCTATAATACCAGATAATTGCCAACCACAAACCAATATATTGTATTTACAGATACATTAGTGGTTGTCACAAATATTTCTTTAAGGGAAATATAATTTCTCAGGGTATTTGTTTTGAAAATTCAGTATTTGTGGCTTCTAGTTGGTGTCTTGTCAAATCATGCCTGACTACGCCATTACAACTGTTTTGGTTTAATGGAAAGCTATTCATTACCAGATGTTAGTGATTCATTTTAATATTTCCTCATCCAGGCAATCAAAAGCGATTGGAATGTTTGAGTACTTTTTTGTTTGACGTCTTCTTAACAATCACACAGTTTCAGGTGCTCAAAAACTATTATACCATAGTATCAATTCATAAGTAAACACACAAAAGTAAAATTAAACTCCAAATAGCCTCAATAAAAATATTGCAGCTTCTTTTCACCAGGTATAAAAACAATCAAAAAAGTTTTCTCGTTAGCTGATAGGTAGATTCTGAAAAACAGTTTTTTTTTATCCATTTCATAATAAAACGGGAACAAAAAAGTCAATGAATTTTGTTACTTTTAGTTGGTCTTTGAAATCTTGCACTTTTTTGGCTGCTTACCAAATTCAAAGCTCTAAAAGCCTTTACATCAGGAGATTCTGAAAGCGTTTTTTTTTTAAAGATTTTTTTCTGTTTGTGCATAATCCTATGGTTTACTACAAACACTTAACATTGGCAGATGTAAAGTTTTTGAGTAGTGATTTCAGAAATAAAAGATATTTAAAGCAGCTCTACTTTGCATGAAGGTACATACATATCAATTGCTTTGCTGATGTAAAACTCTAAGTAAAGTCTGCAAGCAAGTTGAATATTTAACAAATGCAAAATATATATTTATTTTTAATTTAATCTTGTTTTAAACTAAACAATTTAATAAAAATAATCATAAAAAAGATAAAAATATTAAATAAAAGACTATATTTTGAGGGCAGTATGGTACGCCAGAAACAAAATACAACTGTTAAATCTTTCTCACTTTAAAAAAAACACATATATACATTGTATGTTTAGCCTTGACTACTTGATTGATTTCAGAGTACTCTCTAGCAATAAGCTCACTCAGGGTTCTTTTTCTCAGCAGCTTTCTGTATAGTTTACTAAAGAAACTTCTAAGCCACATATGGCACGATTCTACCAGGCAGCTTTTTCTGTCAGAATTTTAATAGCGTTTATTTCAACTAATAATCCAATCAGTAATAAGAATGTTAATTCAACTACATTCACTGCCTGTTTTAGGCACACAGAAGTAGTTAAAAATAGTCGAAGCAGAGTTAATAAATTTCTGTATGGCTGATTATAAAACTATCTCATGATCTTCATCTATCAACAAATGTTTAGCACAAATAAATTAAACAACTTCAACACATCAGCTTCAGCTCAACCAGCCCAGTTCATGACTTGTTATAAATTGGATGCAGTTTATTAACTTCATCTATGTAACAACTTTAACTTTTACTTTAGATAACGGATTATCAACTACCTTTACATAATAACAGACCCCTTTGTATCATTAATTACTTAATGGTGCTTATAGACACATTAGTGATGACAGGAGATGCTATTTAGAGATCTATTAACACTAGTAAGAATCTTCAAAATGCAGAATATTTTATGTAAGTATAATTATTTTATTTACTATGTAATAACATCAATTTGAGTTGAATTCATAGGTGTACAGTTCTTTTTCAATATTTGTCTATATTTTGGTTTGTGATGGTCTTGTATCTTTGAAGTTCAGTAGTGAGATTTCACAGAATGAATATGAAGTGGCAACATCATTTATAACAATTTCTGGCCAATCACTCATTAAGAATTCATTAGCTATTTAACTGTTTTTTACAATACATGTTTAGATTAGCTAATAATATAGATTCATTCAGATGGGGTGGAGCATGTATTTATGACTAGGCCTGCATGTACTCATTAGCTTGTTTCTCTTATTTAAACTGGCCATGGTAGGTGGTCAGTGGTCATGGTCACGGTGGGTAGACAGTGGTCATGGTCACGGTGGGTAGACAGTGGTCATGGTCATGGTAGGTAATCAGTGATTATGGCCATTGTGGGTGGTTAGTGGTTAGTGGTCAGTGGTCATGGCCATAGTGGGTGGTCAGTGATATAAGTATTTTGTCAACGAGCAGAGTTTGTATTTTCTGGAACTGATGGTACATAACGATATTCCCTATATTAGTTTCTACTTGCTACAAAGTAACTTTCAAAAAACTTCCGCTGCCTCGTGAGAGTTAACATAACTAAATCAAAACTACACCGTGTAATCTTAGCATGAAAAATTTATTTAGAAAGTTGTGACAAATATGGTAAGACTCTTGATTAATTATTGGCACATGATGAAACAAGTTTTCTTAAAGGAAAAAAACTTTCTTGGATAAAAATGACCAAGCTTGTAATTTTATTCTTAAATTTTCTCTATGATAAACTGTCATGCATGTGTAGCTCCAACATTTGGACATTAGCAGCCAATAAACTTTTTAATGCCCGGCAATAGCAACCTCTATCTAACATGCAACCTTCATTGACCGGCCATCTCTAACCTATAGCTAAAATGTCTAATCTTCTGTCTGCCCAGCAATTCTAAGTACAAATAACCAAACTATTACAATATAGTTTTGGTTTAGAAGAGGCTATCAGTAAATTTTCTATATACAAGTGTTATCTATATTAGCAAAAGTTGTTAACTGATGTTATCCAATGTGTACAATAATTTGTCTTCTTGTAAGGAATCCATATTTGTATATGTGTTTTAAACCTAGATTTGTATTGTTGTCAGTCTGCCTAATACTGCATTTTTATTTTTATTAACAAATGATCACAAATGCATAAAACGTTACTCTGATATATGCTTTTGCTAATTTTTCAAAAAGGTAACTTCTTACTGTACTACTACAACAAGAAATTTTAATAGCGGTATAGAAGTTGCTTGCCCACTCAACATGATCCGACAACTTCTGAGCAATTTGCAATGCTTTCGTTCAAATGATTTGTTATCAATATATTTCTTCTCAAAAAAGGAAGTCAAAATGTTTCAAATGTTTTCTATTTAATATGCTGAACTCGGTAGAGCCAATTTTTTATGATAGCACCTAAAAGGATAAGGTTCTTGAATCAGACTGGGTATGTTTAAGCACAAACCTTTCTGCTTACACCCTCAATATTCGTATTGCAATTGGTGTTAGCTCAAGAAAATATGCTGCTTTGTGCATATAGTCAAGTAAGAGCAATAAATTGAAGTCAATATTCATAAAATGCAAGCTTTGTCTACTCCGGGTTTCAAAAAATTGATTATTAAAATAGACATTCAAGAACTGATTTGATTAAGTTAGTTGCTATCCTTTGGTAAGGATGTCAGACTTGCCGATGAAATTTTCCAGTAAAAATAGAACATATATTTCTCAAATACTATGTTGGTCATTATCAGACAATATATCCATGATACATGATAGAAGGAATGGCTGCATATATTCAAGCAAATACAAACTTTTCTGCTTACGCCCTCAACATTGGTCTTGTATTTGGTGTTAGCTCATGCATATATGTTGTTCTGTATATCTAGTCAAGTAAGAGATCTACACTACAGTTTTACACTTTGTCCAAATATGTCAAAACTGTTGATAGACTTTTTAGTGACAGTTGAAAATAAATTCATTGTATTCTAGATTAGTCTGTAGAAAATAAAAAATTGAAGACACGAGAATGATCGTAAAAGCTGGAATTATTTTGTCAAAAAGTTACTTTTTAGCAGCTCAGCAGTAAATATTCACGAGAAAAAGAATAATCAACTGTTTTTCTTCTGATAAATGCCAAAAAACAATTAGTCCAATTGCTTGAATATCTTAAAAGCGAGTTTCCCTAGTTGCAAGTGGCAAACCACTGAAGTATTTTATGAAGCACTTTACATTCTTTTTGAGATTGTACTGTTTGTACTATCATTGTACCGTTTAGTACCATCATTGTACTGTTGTAAATGCTTATGACTTACACATAATAGAGTAAAAAATGGCCAAAATATCTGTGGTAGTACCTATGTATGTTTATATCAAGGGTAGGTATACTTAATTTTACATGTTTATCAATTAGTTAGGGGTGAACATGTAAGTAAGATGTCGGCAACAAAAAATACTGCATCTTTGAGTTGAAGAGTTGATTTCTCATAGCAAACATGAAAGATAGAAAAGTTGTACTTACTATAATAGTAGAGACAGTGTGTGCCTACATTAGAGCAAAATGACTGTTCTAGTAAACCTGAATGCAACAGTGAAATATATATTACATGTAGCTCACTTTTAAGGACACTGTAGCACATTTAATTTCATAGTGAGAAAACAGGGTCTTGTCGCTAGGTTAGCAGCTTTCAATTTACAAACAAAATTAATGAAATCAATTATTGCATAACCGGAAATATATTTCATTATTTTTATATTTCAGATTTTTTTTGTAAACAGAGTATGAGACCTTTTTGTCCCACTTATTTAAACTAATGTCTGGCACAAACTCCTTTTACGATAACTCAATTTTGATGTTTGTTTTTTGATTTTTGATTTCTTTTTATCAAAAATAGTAATTAAACGAAAGAAAAAAACTGGAAGAGTGATGAAGCCCACAGTACGCATTAGCATAGTTAGTTGTGGCGTCAGGCTTGTCGTCATCGCGTAATCATGATCAAGTTTTTGAGTAATTAGGTTTAATTTACTTGTTAAAATATGTTATTTATTTTTTTTAAACTGGCTATTGTCAGATATCAGTTCTGGAAGAAAACTAGGAAAACCTATTTTGCCAAGGAAACCAGCAACCACTATGACTTATGATGAAAACAATACACGCAGAAAGGAAATTTAATCACCTATTCATCTTAGCACAACGAACAAACCACCCCAGGATGTCAGATGCTAGCTGGTCGGGAAAACCACAAATCACTGTATCTTACCATAATATATACATTTATTTATATGCTTATTCAGATTCAACACAATTCACCAAAATATTGCATAAACATCGGAAGGAGAGGCGTGAGAGCTGGGCACCCATCCAATCCTATATAGAGCCTGTACAGAGTAGAAGAGAGCCTCCATGCGCACATCTCCGAGCTACAATAAAAAGATTGAATATGTTACATAAACAATAACTGCATTGCTTGAGCTTACAATTTAATCTTTGTATTTTATGTTTTCTTTTTACTTTAGGTTAATTTTAAACTTTATGTTTTATGCTAATTTTTGTTTTATTATACACTAGCAATGTCAAAGCAGTCCTCAGAAACTATCAAACCCATGAAAAACAGTCCCTTCAACTATGTATCCATAGGATTCCATTTAATCATGGAAGTTCCCAAGGAGATGGCTTCTAGCAGCAAGCAGAGCCTCAAAAAATAAGCTTTAATAATTTTCACAGCTAAAATAAACTTTTTTAAATATGACATTTATAGTAATAAAAAGAATGAAGCAAAATACGTACTCCCAATTTTTCTAGATATTTAAAGCTAAAAACAAAAAAGATAGAGACACTTTTATAAATTCCACATTCAGAAAATTGGCTAAGTCTTTCAAACATCATGGGTTTTCCAGAAAGATGAGCTCAGACGCTCCACCACAGTTGATCTGTTACAATATGCACAGTCAGCAATTGCACAAAGTTTGCAAAATGCTGACTAGAAACCAATTAAAAGTTGTTATTCTCAGACAGCTTGTATATAAGGAGCCTCTGAAAGTGGTTAAGAAAGAGCTAGAGGGGAGAGAGAAGATAGGCTAGGACAGGCCAAAGAGAGAGAGAGAGCGGGCCAAGGAAGTCAAGCGGGTAAAATTGTATACCCCTTTTACTACTGTTTTACCTCCTGGAGATAAAGCCATTTGGCTGAATACTACGATAATACTTGTACGTTTCTGAGGACACATTTTTATCGCTCATCTTTACGAGATATACACTTATTATACTATGAATTATTTGAACGATTTTCTTTATTCGTTTGATGCCCAAGTGAGGCTTTTTATTAATAAATATACTTTATATCGAAGCCTGAGATATGCCATTCTATTACTGATATGACATCGATATTTGAGTTTGCAACCAGCATTTGAAATTGACGCCCGCGAGAGGCTATATACTGATAAAACAACAGTGGCTAACACTCATTCTACAGAGGAACATGCATTGGTGCCCAAGTGAGGCAAGACAACTACTGAGCTGGCAGATAAGTATAAAATTTTCAGGAGAAGACAACTTGTGTCAGAATTGGAAATACAGTAACAGGTCATACACAAATTCGCAGGATTGATTTGACAGTTGATTGATATGGAGAACATTTCTTTGCCTGGCAGGAAGAGCCAATTTGCCAGTTCAAAAAATTTATTTGTTACGTGAGAAAATCAGTCAGGAGGGCTACCTTACACAACATTATATAGAACCACACAAAAGCACAATCGCATTCATAAGTTACATTTTATTAAATTTTAAAACTTTCATTTAGTTTAAATAATTATATACATATTTATAAAATATAATTAAATTTTCTCCAGTGAAAAAGCTGTAGCTTTGCACTGCGCTACGAGTAATTTAGAAATACATTATATCAACAAAAAACAAAAAAAATATTTATACAATTTTAAATACATTATATTATTTTATTACATATTTTTATTTATTTTTAATTTTTCTCTTGTGACACTATCTTTTCTATGTTGTTTATTGTACTAGGGAGTTAATTCTAAAAAAATGGCCTGTTGGGTAATCCACTTTGCGATGGCTTGCACAGGAAGAAGATTGGGGTAGATTTAGACAGAAATTTGAGAATCCATTTTGATATATCGTGCGAAAGATGTAATTACAATAGAACTCATGAAAGGCTTTATGTATAATATGGTATGAATATAGTTAACTGATAGGTAGTATAGATGATGATTTGAAAATAGGTCTGGTGTGGATGAGGCGGGGTTTTGTGTGAATGGTTCTTATCACGCTTTTGACATTTTATCAAATTTGTAAGATGAGTGAGAGGCCCGTTGTTTCCTGCCTCAATGCAATATAAAAGTTTGAAATTAACTATAGATTTATATAATAAAAGCAGCGGTTTGTGCAGTAAAAATTCAGATGTGCAGTAGAGTAAGCCTGATAAGGATCTCAGTTGTCCCACGACCACACGAGCAGAGCGGAAGTGTGGGAGTTTTTATGATAAATGCATGTGCACACAACTTACGAAAATTATTCATCAACAATGAGACGAACCCTCGGCAAGAAATTTCATCAAAAAATTTAAGCATCGGAATTTAAAGTCGTTAAAGTATAATAACAATACAAAACACATTTAAACCTATTTAAATATGTTACCAAGTCTTTGTAAAGCTACGATAATATCTTAAAACTTACCCATATGATCGGATTATACACAAATAGACAGAGTAATGTTGTATTATGGGATTTGTTAGGCTCAGGCTATATTGGTGTCTGAGCTCAAGGCAGTACAGGTGGTCTTGGTAATTACGGTGAGTGCATAAAGCTGGATAAAGCTAGTGGGTAAAGCTAGTGGTTAAGCTAGTGTAAGGCAGTATAGGGGAGGATATAAGGAAGTGTAACGAAAGACCGAGGCTCTTCTTGATCTTCACATCAGTACATGTGAGTACATTGATTTATACAACAATTAATTTGAACGAAAATTGCCACAAAAAGCTTAAAAAGCTCGGTTTAATAAAAGTTAAGACCGAAAATTGAAACGCCAATAAAGCCGTGCGACCGATTGTAGAACTATTTAGCAGTGCGCATTTCACGAGAAAACCGTGCTCATTTCATCAGTCTATGGCAATTTTTACTTGTAATCGAATTTATTCGAAGGTTTCTGTAATAAACGTAGACCGTTTGAGGCGTAGACCGATTTACAGGTACGAAATTGTGGTACACAGTTTATCAGCCTGTGTTTTTGTCCAATCACCGAAGGTTTCATTATTTGAAACGTTAGCCGAAATTCTTTACAACTTATGTACAAGCTAGGGCCGAACTACAACGCCCCTTCATGACGAGAACATTTTTTATTTTGCTACAGTTTTATACGCGTGAATGCTCTTATTCGCTTTCTGTTAAAGATCGCTTATCAAAACCATTCTACATTCAACGCAACCAACTTTCAAACTGTGTATAGTACACAGTAGCTTGCCATTTTACTTCTAATTTTGCATTTCAGAGTTATAATAAACATATTTCTTTATCGTTGTTGAATTACATACATTACAGTAAATTAGGCCTACAGCTTTATAACACTTTTATAACAGCTTTTATTTTGCTGCAGTTTGCAAAAATTTTTGAGATGCATGAACGCTCATAGGTTTTCTATTATTGCTGTATTACTATATTAATAGTATTGGTTATTTTAATAATATCAGTGCATTTTACTTATAATATTGGCCAACATTGCATTTCTCCTATTGCAAGGGAGAGATATAAGCGTGTAATATTTTCCTTTCATTGTTGTTGTTTGTCATGACCAAACACTTTTTAAATAAATTTTCTAAAAACCTATATAAATACCACAACTTATCTATATTGCTACCTATTACGTTTTGAAATGTAAACAAAATTGTGTATTGTTTTTCTATTATTACTATATTAATAAAATTGATTATTCTAAGAATATCAGTGCATTTTACTTCTAATATTGGCCAATATTGCATTTCTCCTATTGCAGGGGGAAAATATAAACATCTTTTCCATTCATTATTGCTTATTGTTGTATATAATAACACCCACACCCAGTACATTACAGCTACCATTGCAGTTATCCTATTGCACTGCAGAGCCATTTGATTGCTAATATTGCATTTCTCAACCATCAGTACCCTTTATTTTTTTGCCAATATCTCTGGCCATCTCTTTGGTCGTGGGCTGTATGACAGTGGAATTTCTAGTTTTAGTAAATATGTGAGTTTGTTTTTTTTCCAAGTGAGATTCAAATCAATGAAAATACCTCAGAATTTAAGGTGATCTGTCTGAAAAATTTGTTTGATGAAAGTGTAAAAAGAATGAGTGTTAGCTAGATAAAGTTTATTTTGGGAGTATTTAGTAACATGGTATTAGCCTTATTAACATTTAAGGTGAGTTTTTTAGAAGTGCACCAGTTTTGAATAGCAAGAAGTTCGTTATTTAAACAGTCTATGTGCCCGCTGACGTTAGAAGATTTGAAAAAAAGATTAGTTTCATCTTAAGCATAAAGTAAAGGTGTGAAAAAGTTGGTGACATTAAATTGTTAAATTGTTTACGTGAATTAAAAAAAGAGTTGGACCGAAGATGGAACTTTGAGGTACACCGCATGCTAGATATAGTATGGAAGATAAAGTGTTACCAATAACAGTGTGTTATTCATGTTGGGTTAGATAGGTTTTGATCCAGTTGATTGCAGTGAGCTAAAAATTAAGATTGTGAAGTTTTGCGCACAATATGTTATATTCTATTATGTCAAATTGTTTCGAAAATGTCTAAGGAAGCCTTATACTTGGTTTCGGTAGAGCTTGTTTCATGTATTGAGTTCCGGTTGGTGTTAAAAAAATCAGAAGTGAAAGCTTAATTGTGATAGGTTTTGAAAGAGCGATGATACAAATGATTGTCTGAAGAATGTGGTCTAAAGTCAATAGGGTGCAGAGCAATAAAAGTTAGCAAATGGTCACCTATGTTAGTATGAACGGTCCCACTATGTATGGAGAGTTCTTCAAAGTTTATGATAATGTGGTCAATACATGCTTTTATGCGATTAGGAACGGTGACAGTATGGAGATGTTTGGAACGTGCTAAAATTTTATTATACAATCTAGTCACCTGACTAGATTTTAAAATGTCAATGTTGATATCTCCTAGTACGATCTGTTCTATTCCACCTTCATTTTTAAAAAACTTAACCATCTCGTCTAAGAATTATAATTTGTATGAGGACAGTTGTCGATAGATGATTAAGCATAACAATAGGATATATTAAACTGAATGCTTGTTATGAGTTCAATACAAATTAAATCAAACTACATGAAGTTTATTGCGCCAAGATACAATCGCTCCCTTTTCTCTCTCTCTCAAGTAGGTCAGACAGCAACAACAGATATAAATTGTCAATTTATTCTATTTGGTTCAATGTATTTTTTTAGAATTGTTCTATGTGCTGCAATAGTGGTATTTGGACGTAGTAATGATATTTTGTATTTGCACATATAACTTTGTTTGTAGATCTATGCCATTATGGTTCTTAACCCTTTCCGATCCAAACCCGAACTTCATCGGTTTACGAGCAATGTCTCGGTGTACCAAAACCGAAAACCCTGACATATTTCAGTTATTGATAGACCTTTTTTAAACTGTTTTATTTGTTTTAAAAACAACATTAAAATTAAAATTAATAATTTGAGCAATTTCAATAGGTTTTTACTACTGTTTTAAGGCTATAAATAATCTCTTATGCGCATGTGCAAAAAGGACATACTGTAAAGATTTGATCTTTCTGTATGGAAAACTGATCAACATAGACAGGCGCGATTATTTGAGCTCTGCTAAAAATTCGTTTACAGGAAGACATCAACTGGTTTAGAAGTGAAGAAGAGGATTTCAGGTAAAAAGAATCTGGGGAAGACGGTGGAAGTAAAAAAGAAGATCAACAGAGTGAATTGGTTTGCAAAAGTTAGAGTGAAATGGCCGGCGTTGAAACAGGGAATAATGACGGATATCAAAAAGGAGCTTATTTAAAACCAAAAAAATTACATTTTGATGACAGTTGGACCAGAGTCTAAGTTCGGATTTTTAAGCAGGTAAGTGTTTTTTATTATTCAAAGCTTTTTATAACATCAGCCATTATAAATGTAATATTTAACGAAATGAATAAATATGGCCTTCAAAAACAGCGATGCTTTGCAGCCTGTTGATGATAAATATATTTGGCGAGTTATTGGTTTAGTTTTGCATGTAGGTATTCTCAAAAAGTCTACACTGCTTTCTTACTGGTCCACAATCCTTTATAATCTACGCTGATTTTAATAAAATTAAAAATAGAAGCAAGTTTACTTTTTACTGACAATTTTGAAGACCCTGCTGGCAATAATTTGTTCAAGTTGGAAAATGTTTTTGCCATGATATGCGACTGGTTATATTCTGTTTTGCTGCCTGGTAAATTTATATCTATGGATGAAATCTTGCTAGTATGGAAAAGACAGCTCAGCTTCATGCAGTATATTCTACTTAACAGATCTAGATTTGGAATAAAGTTAGTTGCTCTCCGATGCTGTCTCTGGCTATGTGCACAAGTTGTATGTATACATCAGTGATGAGCAAGAGCAAGCTGAAGGTACTGGCAGCAGAGTTGTGGAATATCTTTGTGCAAGTCATGTTTTGATCCCAACATGGAAACTAAATTTATTTACTAATTGTATTTTATTTAGTTTCTGCAAATGCTTCCTTGCTTTGTATTGCTAGCTTTTGTACATACGTTCGCTGAAATGTGATTATCTATTGTATTTGTTGCGCACTGATATGTGGTATTTGTTGCCCACTGCCCTTATAGAGCACCCATCTAATCAAACAAGTTCAGTTCTCGTATTGTTTTGCCATCTAGCAGAATGTTTTCTCTATCATTTGCTGTTTCTGCACATAATAAATGTTGCTTCCTGTCTTTTGCTGCTTCACCAAATGTGTGAATACAGGCTCACCACTCAACTCCTCTTGAGCACAACCAGTTAATCTTTGATGCAGCACACATGGATCTTAGCTGCAGCACACATGAATTTGTGCAATGAGTGTATATGCAAAATTGTTACATAAATCTATAGTTTCAAGAAATACATATAAATCTGACAGTAAAAAATCAGAACTGTGAATATATAGATCCCAAGTTGCAAAGTCTTGGCAAGCTGCCTGGAGGAGAATGTCTCAGTCTGTAAAACTATATCTCAGCTTTCAGATGTATATTCATTTGCAGTTGTATGCCAATTTGCACGAGAGTTATAGCCGAGTCTGAGGAGCCATGTCAGGTAACAGCTGTACTGCTTATCACCATGGCGTCATGAGAATTTCGAATGTTTGCGCCCACAATGCACAGGAGTGCCTAACTCAACTTTTGATGCACTTGAACAATCAATTTTTTTGCAAACTCTAGTAAACATATGACACCATGCAGATGCTTATCATAAACCAGTTTTGGCAGAGATACTGCCTCTAAAAATGTATTTGTTATTGATATTTTATGGTGTAGAAGTGACAACTTCGTAAAATAAGGGTTTTGAGTAAAGTGTTCACAGCTGATTTGCAAGAAATTAATGGCCGTCTGTTGAAAAATCTCTAAGCTTTCAAATGCATATTCATTTATAACTCCATGCCATTTTGCATGCAAGTTATAGCCAAGTTTAGACGGCCATGTCAAGCCTCCATTTTTCGCTGGTCGATAAGGTCACGCGCTGAAAATTTTGAAGGCGCTCCTGTATTGCAACGGAGCTCATAACTCCACTCTCAATGCTCTTTTACAACCAGTTTTTTTGCAAATTGTCGCGGAAATATGAATCCATGCAATTATTATTTATACAACATTGTCAATTAACTTTATCAATTAAAAAAATACAATTGAAATTGACATACAAAAATAAAAAATTCATAGCTTCAACAAATTGAGACTTTTGTTGGTAAGTATTTGCAAGTTATCTACATAAAAAAAGCATCAGCTTGTAGAAAAATTTCTCAGCTTCTTTATGCATGTTAATTTATGTAACTGCCACAATTTTGATGTGAGTTACTGCAGTTACAATGCGGCCATGTCTAAGGCTCAAATCGAGCCAGTTATTGCCTGGTACGCTAGTGCTCTTTCTACCCGTAACCGCGCAGTCGCTAAAGGGTTAACATCATCAGCTCAGCCCTATTCTTTCTACCACTGATTTTGATGGCTTCCACTAGTTTGGGAATTAATGCTTATTTTGTTTGTGAAAGTTACTACTACCCATCCTGCTCAGTAAGTGTAAATGTTGTAAGTAACAATTAGATGTGATTCTCATTAGTGATAGAGCTAAGGCTAACCGGTATTAGTAAATTCTATACACCAGGAACCAACATTATTAGGTGTTTGTATAAGTCCTCAGTTTATGAGGTATTTAAAGTACACTATGGTATATTATTCACGATCAGTCAAGTGATAGTGAAAACTCAACACTAGAATGTTGGCTGCTGTAAACAATAACGCATTCTTGTGAGCAATAAAAGCTGGGATGGACGTATTTTATGATGGCATTATTACTGATGAACTAACCTGGAGAGATAAGACTAGAACATTTGAAACAAATTATGTCTAATGCAGTCCGAGACTAACACAAATCCAAGACTACCACCCGAGGTGGGACAAAGTTATGATCATCAATTGTATCAGACATAAAGCCCTTCAGGTTGTCATAGATTACTTATGACTGACTTCATCTTGTACTTTCCGTAGTAACCATAACTATAGTCATAAATATATAACAATAAACTGTGGTGTGTGTTACTGGTATATTGAGTGACTTACATAGCTTTACAACTAAAGCATAATACCTGAGAAGCTGCACAAATTGGTCTCAGCAGGCATGCTTACTTCAACTTTTGCACTTTCACAGGCACCAATAATTTGTTTAAAAAACCTAAATTGCAAATTATTAACATTTTTTGCGTTAAAAAGTTTCAAAAATAAATTGTTACTTAATTTACTTTGCGCAGTTAATAAGAACAGTTAATGCTTTTTGAATGGACCATCAAAAATTGGCTGGCCTTTCCACTAATTTGCAAAAAAATCTATTTGACAATCTTCTTTAAAAAGTAAAACACTCTCAATTTGTTTGAGAGGCGACAAACGCTGCTTTGTTCTTGAATGTCTTTCTGGTTCTGATCTCCGTTGCTGAATTGGTAATCACAATATAAAGTGCTCCTACTCTGCCGTGAAGCTCTCTGTAGTTGCTGCCTCCCAACTCGCTCAAATCATTATGTGCAGTATGCTGCCCCTGTTCTCCAAACTCAACAGCAGTATGTGGTTTACCCTGGAGCAGTTCCAGCCTATCAAGTCAACATGGGTGGCTACAAAGTCACAACAGCTGGTTAAGTTTCAACAGGGAACTATTTTAAATCTCAAATTAGTATACATATACAGATATATATAGCTATGTATTTATATATATAGCTATATCTATATATATATATTTATATATATAATATAATATGTATATACTGTATATAATAATTGTTTTCTCACGCCGGTTAACCCGTATGGGTGGTAGTTTCTGCTCTAACTCGGGTCTCCTACCAGAGACCTGGGAGTTTGAGCATTTGCCTCAAGATCTTAGCTGTTCCCAGTAGCGCACTTTTCTGCAACTCACCTGAGTTGATTGCTGTTGGTATTTGTGCAAGCCACATTTTATGCGCCGGCGTTATCGCGCCCCGTGCCCCAATGACTACTGGGATTACAGTTGTTCTTACATCCCAGCATTTTTCAATCTCTTCTCCAAGAGGGAGATATTTCTCTTTCCTCTTTCCTCTTTCCTCTTTCTTCTTTCCTTTTCTTTGCTGTCTATATTGTAGTCATTGGGTACTGCGATATCTATCACAGCTCTCTTGTTCTCCTTGTCCACCACCACTATATCTGGTTGGTTTGCTAGGACATGCTTGTCAGTCCGGATGTAGAAGTCCCAGAGGATTTTAGCGCGATCATTTCCTTTGACCTTACCAGGAGCTTCTTACCAGTGTTGTGGTTTATTAAGGTCATACTCGTCACATAGACTTTTATACACAACACCTGCGACATTATTATGCCGCTCAGTGTATGCATTTCCTGTTAGCTGCTTGCATCCACTGATGATGTGTTGGATGGTCTCAGGTGCATCTTTGCACAGCCTGCATCTAGGATCGTATATATATATATAGGATACATATATATTTATATATATAGTTATATATATTTATATATATATAGCTATATATATATATATAGCTATATATAGCAGATACACATTATATACATGTATATATATATATATGTACATGAAATACAATACACAGGCAGTGTCTATAAAATATGCAGTTCAAATAACAGACACACAAAAAATGAAATGAATGAAAAAAATAAAAAATTTTCATAAAAGAAGTTGACATATTTAGGCTTAGTAGAAATGGCTTGAATAAACTGTATATTAAAAATGCCAAAAGTGAGAAGTGGGAAACAAAAGAAATGGAAAAGAGAGAAGAGAGAGAGAAAAGGAAGGAAAAAAGTAAAAACAAAAGATTACTGCTCAGTATAATCTTTTAACTCTTTTACAGGACTACTAATTAGAGATGCAAAACTTAATAACTATATAACTAAATAACCAAGCTTAATAAATGTCTGAAAATATGCGACCATGTTTTTTTAAAGACAATGTTAATTTTTTACTGAAGTGTTAGAACATGAGTTATAATATAACTAAAAGTAGAATATCATGTAATTAATACAATCTAAAAGTGAACTAAAATTTATAAGTTTTATCACTGAACAATATTTTACATAGGTAGGTGCTACAGATGACAATGTTGAACATTACAGTAAGTAAATGTGCTATGTAGCTGAGTAAATATGTTTACTCTATTTGTTGATGTTTACACTAGAGCCGTTCCAAATTGGATTAAAAATACCTAGCAAGTAGCAAGATTTTCTTTTCCCTATAAAGTAGTTGTAGTTAATATCAACAGTAGTAATAATTAGTCAGAGTGCCAAAATGAATCTAGAACTAGCTAAAATAATTATTTTTTATTATGCCTTACAGCTCACATAGTAGAGCGCAAAACAGGTTGTAAAACAAATACATACTGTTTATATCCGGTGTTGAGTATTGATTATTTTATACTAAATCAATAATTCTGTTTCTACTCAGTCATAGTGAGATACAGAAAGAGCCAAGAAAGGTGAGTGATCTGTCTATGTGCTTTTAGTCAACTAATAGAACTGTATATCCTAGCTAATTAGTTATATGTCTACTGATATATAGGTTTTAGATGAATAGAAAATTGGAGAAGGTGTAGGAGGTATGTCTCTTAATGATTTTGCAGACGTTTTGTGTGATTTTTGTTTTGTTTTGATTTGAGCAGGAATAAACCCACCATATGTAGTTTATCACTTTAGATGAAGTCAATAACATTTTAATTATGAATAATTGCTTGTTTTTGTATAATCTTTATAAAATGGCAAAAAAAATTATTTAACTAACAACGAAATTGATGATTTACCTTTAACCAGATAGTAACACCCAAAACTGATCTAATCAAGTTTTAGCGAAATGGTCATTTTAATTCGTTGTTATTAAGCCTGGGTGTGATGTACATTTATGGAGTTTTAAGCTATTTCATTGAAAGTTCTAAAAAGCAATGTCACATACAGCTGTAGTATCACAGCATACAGTGTAAATGTTATAAGGCGTGTCAGACAATGCTCACAATGCATAGAGTAGGTTTGTTTGAATAAAACCCGCATAGCTTAGCTTTGCTAGTTTTCTACAAACCTGATTAAATAGCTCGACTTTAGCATATTTTATTACAGCGTAGAAGCTGATCAAAAGTAAACACTACAAACTCAAAGTAAATACATGTATGCATTTCTATTGACATGCGATATTCGACAGCCAACAAGACTGTTTGTCTTGTGACCCACTGCTGAAGGCCTGTTTGTATTACTGTAATTTATTGCTGACCGACCTATTGACAGCAACTTTGAAAAGGTTGGTCATGCCATACACACAAGTAACGCTGGCACATTCGCAATAGAATACTTGATAGAATAGTTTTTGGCGCTTTCCTATGTATGCCCCCAGCCCTCTGAGTTCCTTCTGTCATTTTTATAGTAGGCATGAGCAATATCTATCAGCTGTAGCAGTGAGCACACAATGATCCATTAGTGCCTATATAAATCCACAAACTTAGAGTTAACTTCTGCTGCTAACATTTACTCATACATGATTAACTCTATCACTGCAACATCATTTGCTAAACAAAAGACTGTCAATGTTAAGATTGCGCTACATTGATAAGCAGAACATATTATCATCCCTTTCTATATACAGCGGAACCTTGATTCTCGAACATAATCCGTTCCAGAAGATTGTTCGAGAACCGAGTTGTTCACGATCCGAAACAATTATTTCCATTAGAATGTATGTAATTTAATGTAATGTATGTTAATTTCAATCCGTTTTAAGTTGAAAAAATTACTTTGGTAAAGCATTTTTTCTAACAATTCACACCATAAACTGTCCCGTATGTACTGCATACTATGAATAAAAACGAATAGATATAGATCGTATATAATTTTAATACAATACTTTATATCTATAAAAAGAAACATACAAAAAGTAAATATGTTGTATGTTTTGCTCTTAAAACATCAAAAACATTAAAGGTTCAGATACAATACTAAAACTGCAGAAATCAATAATGAAACAGCCAAAAATGCAACTGATTGGTTACATCAAAAATCGTGTAAAAAAGAAAATACAAACAGCAGTGGCACGTCTACTTCATATATTTGTTGTAGAATTCTCCTTCATAAAAATTTAGAGTAACTCGACTAGAGAAGTTGTGTCCCTAGCAAATCTCTTCGATAGAGGGGACGTCGGCCAAGTTGGTAGCTTCTTTTTTGTAAAGATTTTATGAAGCATAACTTTCTTCTCCTTTTGTTTATAAATGTTTCCATTCTGTTTCTGAAACTGTTCCAGGCGTTTGATTCCATTGTACATGCTCCAGTTTGGTCGAGAACCAAATTTATGTTTGATATCTACATGTAAGACGAATAAATCTCGAATTGGTCAAAACCGATTTGGTCGGAAACCGAAGTCGCTGAGAAATGAGGTTCCACTGTGATAGAAAGCTGTAGTGAATAGCAACGAAAAGGCATGAAAATGATATGTTCCTTTTTAAGTAGTTTACAGAAGTAACTTATAACTTATTCAGATTTACTTGTATAACTCTTTGACCTAGATTTAAGGTCCTTAAATTGTTTTAAAATTTTTCAGCAAGTGCCAAAAATTGAAAACTTATTGATGGAAACTGAAACCTGAAACACTACAGGTATTTTTAAAGGAATTATCCAAACAATGATGCTCATGTTATTATAACTAGTGACAGTAGTTTGAAATGTTTTTTTTGTGGTGATGAGCCTAAATCTCATTAACAGTCTCTGCTCTCAAGGAAACTTACAGTAGGTATAAGTAATGCGATAAAATACATAAACTGTTCTGATAAAACTGGACTCAATCAGACAGCTTCAATTGACTTCACCCTAAAGCTAAGTATGACATATTTCTGTTAGTTTGGCAGGAAGTAACGGTGTTCGCTCTAGTTAAAGCTCAGAGAATATCCTGTTGTATAAAGGCAAGGTGAAAAATTGGCAATTTAAAATCCTTTCATACTTCCTAGTTTTCCGATGCTTAAAAAGCCTAAATCTGGAGCGAAGAACAACAGGTTAAAATATTTGAGCTAGTTTGCTTTATTGTCTACTTGAGGATGATGAGCAATTGTTTTTGCATTACACAAAAGAAAAAAATAGCGACATAATTGGCACATTTATTTATATAAACCCAACGTTTTTATATACAATATATTTCATAGACCTCAAGTTGGTCTGTGAATGCTTTGAGAATAGTGTTTCCAAATATAAGACAAGTGAAAAAGACAAGAAAACTTTTTCAATACAAGATGAAGTAACAAGACAAGGTAGTATTTCACATTACAATTAAATGCAACAATACAAGATAGTTTATCAAAATACAAAATGCAGTAACAGAGAAAATAGTGTATGTCAATACAAATAAAAGGTAACAAGTTAAGATAGTCTTTCCTAATACAAGACTAATGAACAAGACAAGATAGTGTTGTTCACTGCAAATAAATGTTACAAGACCACAACATATTTACAAATTCAAATATAGGTAAAAAGACAAGATAAATTCAAACACAAGATGAGATAACAACTTAAGATCGGGTATACAAATACAAAATGAGGTAACAATAGAATCAATCACTGAGTGTAAATCAGTAAACTGAGTGTTAGTGAAGATGACTAATCAAGCGCTTCCTCCTAAATTTAATTGCTAAATCTCAGTCGAGATGACCAAAAGTTACTTTTGATTTTTTGCTATATACATATGAATGAAAAAAGTTCTCCTCGTCATTAAACCAAGCGAGTAGTAATTTTTATTCAAGCTGGGGTTTCTGCCCCGAAACCAATATTTCACAGTTCTAGAAGCAAATGAAAAGTGCTGGCATATAACAACAATTTCTGAAATCAATAGAGCATTTGGATCAATAACACCTATACATCAGATGTACGTTGCCTAAGAACACACCTAGGCAAACATAATTGAGTTGCAGGAAAGTACGCTATTGGAAACTACTAATATTTTGAGGAGAGAATTCAAGCTTCTAGGTTTCAGTTAGGAAACTTGAGATTCAGTAGACGTTACTATCAATTTTAATGTGTATTTATATATACAGAGATTTAGAATAGCTATTTGGCATTCTCAAAAATTGTATCAAGTATCCTGTAATAAGAAATCATTCTACTAGAACCTTACCAATGGTTTGACGTGAACTTTAACTACCAAAGGACTAGCCAGTTCTTTCTGAACTTCATGTCAGCTGAAGGTAATTCTTATCTGATAAATTAATTCAAATGCATTTGTTATCTTTAGCATAGCAGTCAACTAACTAAAATTATATTCCACTGCAGCATTAAAATGAAAAATTAAATTTTATGGCAAACTGTTATGAAAACTGAAAAAATAATGTTTCGAAGAAAAACACAATGAAGTATTAAGTATAATTATTATTGGTTTGTTTCTTCAGCTGCACTTCTGATTCTCTAGCAACCACAATGGAGCAGCACCCACAAATTCAGCAGCTACAACAAACACTACAGCAACCACCACAGCAACCACTAGAGCAACTACCACAGCAGCCACAACAGCAACCACTACAGCAACCACCACAGCAATCAGTACAGCAACAAATACAGCAATTACCGCAACATCTACTGCAACATCTACCGCAACAGCCACTGCAACAACTGCAACACCAACCGCCGCAGCAACCCCCGCAGCAATCAGCACAACAACCACCACATCAACCCTTACAACCACAGTATACTGCACAGCCTGGTGTTACAATTGTCACGCAAAGTCCTCCAAGAGAAGGTAATAAACTGAAGGCAACAGCCCTGATCCAGATGAAGAGGTGGGTAAATTGTTTGGTTACCTAATTTATTACAAAATTATATCTTGGTAGGCTATTGTTAAATGCTTCAAATATAACATATAATAAAATAGATTTGTTTTTTTAAAGTAGCCATATAGCCAATTTTGTTAAAATAATTTAATTTATCATATATAAATAGTTTGGCTTTATATAAAAAGTAAATTTTTGCAGGTTTAAAAATTCAAAGCTATTAACTTAAGCTTTCCAATAAATAAATTAGAGATAAATATTATAAATTCAACAGAACATTTACAAAGTATTATATATAGTTCTACATATGAAGGGCATCGAAATGCAGACACTATAAATTAAAACTATAAAGTAAAAGAGTGCACACAAAATATCTTGAAGCAATATGTGAAACGCAAAAAAGGTAGAGGCAAAAATGAAATCAAGTTGGTTCTCTCACACAAGCGAGCTTAATACAGTGTACCCTCAAGATACGATTACTCTGATAAACAATTTTTTTACCATACAAAGTTGAATAGGATGTTTTTTTAACCTCACCCTACAAATTTTATTTCACCATGCAACTTCAAGGAGATTTCTTCTCGAGTTGAAATTTGGCAGTCGGTGTGCTCATTACGTACGTCAAAATAACAATGACACCTTAATGTTGTTAGCCTATAACATTTTCACAGCATTTGAAAGAGACACGATCACCGATTTCTCTCAGGTCAGCATTCAACATGGAAAATGTTGATTAAAAGTACATAAACGAGAGCAAATATTTATTTTTAGCGTAATACTCATATTTACTATAAACTTTTATTCAGCATACGTGTATATCTACAAGTATCTATATTAAGTTTGTTAGCTATGGAATCTGAGACTGATACAAACATCACCGGAAAAAGAAAAAAAATTATTTCTATGACAGCAAATGTTGGAGATCATAAAAAAGCGAATAAATTACCTGTATTTTTAATAATATTAATTTTCCGCCGATATAGGATTTTAATAATAGTTGCAAACGTTGATTAGTTGTGACCATATTCCTTGGCAATATTATTGCCAAGGAATCCTTGGCAATAATATTTGGCAATATTATTGCCAAGGAATATGGTCACAACCAATCAACATTTGCAACTAGTATTAAAATCCTATATTGGCGAAAATCAAGGAAGCTATAATTTGTTATGAAAACCTTGCTAGGTTCTTTGAAAATGAACCTAGCAAGGTTTTTTTCTTTTCGATAGTCATTAAATGGTCAAGCATGTGAGAGGCAGCTTTCAAGAACTGAATCGTTCAGCATTTCTTGACAAACTAGGTTGAAAAAAATTTTAACTCGACAAGCTATAATAGCAAAAGCGAAGACAGAAACTGACTGACAAGTGATAGGTTTTTTGGGATAAAAGTTGGAATTCTTTAAAGCAGCTAAAAATACATACTAAAACTTAGTCTTAAGTGTGTGTTTAGTAAGCTAAACTTATTTGAAGTAAATTCAATATTTATGTTGTATATACATACATCTTGAAGGTAACAATTCTTTACTGTACATACTGCATTTGGTACTTCTGTTATAAAGTTGCATTTTTTCGCAGATCATAACCACTAAATACAATACAGTTATTGTGGGTAACTATAGTTACTAAAGTTAACGTACTATTTTATACTACTTTTTAATATTGACAACAAGTTTATAGAATTTTAAAGTTTTTTACCAGGAGATGTTTGCATCGTATAATTACAATGGTTTCTATACCCCTACATTCAAATGTTTTACCACACGGTGCCAACCCTGGAATGGATCAACATTGTATTCGAAGGTTGGACTGTACACTGAAGTCAATCATATTATAACAAGAATCAAAAAGTTTGTATCAAACTTTTATTTTAATAATAAATAGTTTGCTATCATATACTTTTATACTTTTAGCAACATGTTGTAACTGTTAGCAAACTTTCAATAGTTTTAAACAGTCATGTTAATGTTCACCTGTAAAATATTTAACATGATAAACATCTTTAGATACTCATGAATCGCAGATGTTTAAGTTTTCATAATTTAAAAATAGTTAGTCCTGTTACAGATTATCAATCACTCAAGTAGTGATGGGAGGACTTTGTATTCTGTTTGGAATCATTCTCATACCTGTTGAAGGAAGTGTACAATCTTCTGGGAATTTCTCATCTTTCAGTTATGGTATCTGGTGTGGAGCCTATGTGAGTCATGAACAATGATAATGTTTACTGTCTTACTATGCGCTCCAATTGTCTGCTCATGGCCCTAGCCATGAAAATAAAAAAATTATTTTTGGTATAATATACATGTAAATGGAAATTGAGTTAAAGCTGCTAAAGTTATGGGTGTTACATCGCTTTCCGATGGAAACAGTAAGTACAGACTCGGTATGGTACACTAAACCGACGGTGAAGCAGTAGGTTTTAAGCTGGTCTCACTAGTCTACTTACGTGTTAGTTTCTGACCAGTAGTCATAACCAGAAAATGGCCATGAGTAAAGCGATTTATATTTTTGTGAAGATGTTCAACAACCTAAAGAGCAAATCTATAAAAGTTTCAATTGTTTTACTACTAAAGACACTGAACATCTGCAGGCCACTTTAGGTACACATTGGGTTAGTTTAAGCTCAAGATTTGAGTTTTGGAGCTACTTCAAATAAATATAAGTTAAGCTAACATTTGACTATGATATTCTTTTTTGCTAAACTTTGAAACTGTAGGTTAAAAACAAATAGAAAGATAAGCATTTTCAACTTTTACTTTATTTTCAGTTTGCTATTGTTGGAGGAATTGGGCTTGGTGCAGTCAAGCATAATACCGGATGTTGGGTAAGTGATTTATAGTAATAGTAATGTACTTGAATATGATTTAAGGTTATAAAAATCTATATATTCAATAGGACAAAGCTAAATGAGCCTATGCGGGTTTGTAAATGTAAGAATGTCAAAGATATACCATACATATGCACAAAGTTGACCAGAGGTTAATTTATATTGTCACAATTTTCTTAACGGTGATGAGGAATGTAGTAACTTGCCTGGTAATTATTGGTGTCGCAGCTCATAGTTTCTTGCTCTGTGCTCTTAGTTTTTGTCCCCAATATTGGAGCACAGTTGCTTATACAGCAATTATGAGGTTCTAACTTATGAGCTTTTTATGCAAGCTGGCTTCTGAATTACAGGGCTATTCCGAGAATAGCTGAACGTGTATGACAATTGGAAAAGTTTAGCTTAATGAATCTATCAAAATATTCTAGCTCTCTTTTCTCTCTCTCTCTCTCTCTCTCTCAAGTGTTTCAATCAGCAATACTCAATCGTAACTGTAAAGTTGGTCTATTTGGTTAAGAATAATAACTATTTTGGAATGGTTTAAAATTTTATCACAATGGCAATTAAATATAGTTGTATAATGTAATATTTGTGAATTTATATAACATTATTCTATTGTAGATCACTGTTACTATGGTTCTTAATATCATTAGCTCAGCTCTATTTTTTGGACCACTGATTTCGATGGCATCTACTGGTTTGAGTCATAATGCTTTTTTCAGTTGTGGAGGTTCTTACTACAAATTTTGCTCAGTAAGTGTTAATCTTTCAATTAGAATTTAGAGGTATTTCTCACTTAGAATAAAGAATAAAGAATAGAGCTAAAGCTAACCAGTAGAGGTGAATACTATACACCCATAACCGACCTTGTTAGGTGTTCTTAGAGTCCTCAGTTTAGTAGATATTTAATGAGTACTTCTATTTATTTTTCACAGTCAATCAAGCGGCAGTTAAGAACTCCTACTAAGTAGCAGGCAGCTTTAAAAAAATAAAAAGTATTTTGTACAATAAAAGTTGGAATGGAAGTATTTTGTTGTGGTACTAACACTAATGACCTAGCTTGGGAAGATAGACTAGAAAATCTTGAACAAATTATGCCTAATTTAGTAACCACAAATCCAAGACTACCCACATCAGACATAAAGTACATGAGATAGTCAAAGATTGCTTATGACTGACTTCATTTTGTATTCTTCACACTAACCATAACAATAGTCAGAATTGTATAACAATAAACTGTGGTGTGAGTTACTGGTACACTGAGTGACTTACATAGTTTTACAACTAAAGCATAAAATGCGAAAGCTGCAAAAATTAGATGCAGCAGGCGTGGTCACACTAACTTCTAAGATTTTCCCACCCCAAAGAATTTGTATAAGAAAGTTAAGATTAAAATTCTCAAAGTTTTTAGAGTTAAAACATTTCCAAATTAAACTGTTATTGAATTTACCTGGCACAGTTAATAAGAAAAGTTTATGCTCTTTGAATAGACCATTAAAATTTGGCGGAAATCTGCACCAAATTGTTAAAACCTATTTGACATTCTCCTTTAAAAAGTAGAACGCTCTCAATTTGTTTGCAGGCGATAAACGCTGTTTTGACCTTTAACGTCTTTTTGGTCCTGATTTCTATTGCGGAGTTTGTAATCACGATATGGAGTGCTGTACTGTGCTGTGGAGCTGTATGTGGTTGCTGCCTCTCAGTCCGCCCAAACCATCATGTCCAGTATGCTGTCCCTGCTCTCCAAACTCAACAGCAGTATGTGGCTCACCTTGGGACAGTTCCAGCTTATCAAGTCAACATGAGCGGCTACCAAGTCACAGCAGTTGGTCAAGTTCCAACAGGTAACAATTTTAAATCTCAACTCAATTAACTTTTACAACTAAATAGTGAAACAAAAAAGCAATAGCTAGAAACAGCAAACACAATTTTAGAATTGAAATCATCAAAGTTGACAGGTTTGAAATGAAATTTCTCAAATTTTGTTAATTGTGACAAAAGAGTACTCAAATCAAAAAAGTGATGAGCTTGCTTGACATAAGTTATATGCTATGTACATTATCTAAAAGAAGATGCTTGCATTCAAAAATTAAATAATTTTTTATTAAATGATTAATAAACATAAAAGTTCAGGGTTTGACTTTGAAACATATTTTATGCTGTTTTAGAATTAACATGGCTAAATTAGAAAATAAACATCTAGGTCTACAATAAATTTCAAAATGTTGTAGTTATTAGGGTGTAACTGTTTTATAATCATTGACTCATTATGAAACTCGTTTTGATAAGGAGAGACAACTGCTAATTTTATCATTGCTTTCTCAGTATAATAAACCATTATTCTGTTTTAGCTCCTACACTGGTACATCAGCAGCCACCTGTTGGTTATAATGCCCAGTCACACCAACCTCCTCCATACTATGATATTGGACAGACAACTCCTCACCAGAATTCCCCATCCTCAAAGTGGTGAAGGATTACAACAGTTTATACACCTTGCATTTTAGAGCTTTGTAGTTGGTACAAGGTCATTTCAAATCACTTAACTTGTTGTTCTATAGATACATTTTTTTTCTGGCAATTACATAGCACCGCCTGTTCTGTGTTTATATGAATATGCGTATGTGTTTGTGGCTGTGTATGTGTATATTTATGTGTATTTGTATGTCTATGTTCATGTGTATATACATGCATTTGTGTATGTGTATATGAATATGTATGTCTGTGTGTGTATGTGTATGTATGCGTACGTACTTATTTTGATCTATTCTTATTCTCACTGTTTATTCAAACTCTGTTCATGAAACTGCAACAATTTGTAGATGCATGTGAGTATGTACAAAATAAAAGGTCAAAAAAGGGAAACTACAAAGTGAGTAAGATTTTATATCAGAAACATGTTTAACAATCGATCATATACAAAGCAAATCACCATTTGCAAGAATACATGTGACACTTCCTCTCTGTTACACCCAGAAAGAAGTTGATCTAGATTAATTATAGTAGGACTACTCTTTGAGCTGCACTACATTTAGATGCATTTAGCTTTAAGTTGTAATAAGCACATTCCACTAATTTATTTGGCTATAGCTTTATCACTCAATATGGTTTTAGCAGGATTGATTACATGTGCAGAGTAGTCGCTTAAATATCATGTGAGATCTTCTTAAACAATGATAAGATAGGTGTGAGCAAAATTAGTGTAAAGGTGGTATTTTGATAACTTGCCATTGAGGTACATGTATGTTAACTTCAACAGAGGCGAAAATCTCTTTTTGTATATCTTATGATGCTTTTTGCTGTAGCGCAGGCGGTTAGCTGTTTTTAAATTAAATTGTTAAATTAAATTGTTATAAAGTTATTTTTTTTAAATTGCATTTCTTAAACAGTTATGTTTATCATTTTGCTACACTGTACTGCTGTTAACAATTTTAGTTGAACAAAAACTTGAAAATCAATGTAAAATCATCTGATGTTTCTCTTTGATAAAAATCAACACTTTCTTTCTATAAATTTCTAATAGTTAACCAGGCTTGAAAAACAAAATAATTCACACCATTTAAATATTAACATTGACAGCATTCCACAACATTGAAAACAGGTACTAATCTGCATCAGCATACATAGTGTTCCCATTACAGTGCTGCGTTCAATTTTTTTATTGGAACCGCACGTGATGTACTCATAATTTTAACATCTTTAAAAACACAATATTGACTAATTGGAAAAAATATGCAGCTTTTATATTTTTGTAATTAAAGCAGTAAACAGTAGCCTATGCTTAACTAGGTATCCTAATAGTCAGCATTCAATCGGTTGCGACAGCCAGCCTCCAATTATGATTTTTGTTGTTTATAAAAAAGGCTGTGTTATTAGCAGTGATTTTACCAATTTGCACTTATAAAATGTTCTGGTTACACCCACTACAAACAATTCTAAGAATGAATTAATCTCAACCCTTGTGTTTCTTAATCAAGCAATGCTAAGCGTGACTATGAATCTGCATAAGCAAAAGTAAAAAAAAGCAAATGTGTTCCTTCTTAGTAAAAAAACCGAGAATATTTTACTCATTGACTTTGAACATAAAGATAGTGTTTTTTAAGAACTAGTAACTTATGGATAGTTGAGGCTTTTCAAGCATCCATTATATACACTTGCTTAATAAAGTTATGCTTGTGTTTTTATGAAAATACCAGTTGTCATTATTGGATCATAGTTTTGCTTAAAGAGAAAAATAGCAGATGCTATCTTCAAATAAATGAACTACTTTTATACCTTTTGCAGTGAAATAAATTTAGACTTGCTTTTAGCTAGCAGAGTTTTGTTTGCTATGGTTTATGTTCCTGTGTCGCCGACCAATTACAATTTGTTTCATGGTTTGATAAACAACTTTTTGTAAAGCGCTTGTCGGGTATTTAACTTTTGGCTGAGGTAGTTGTGAGTATACAGAAGGCGGTTGGCACCAAAAGGGTAACCTATGTCGACAAATATCATCACATGTTACCTAGCTAATATCGTTAAGACATTTGTCACGCATGACACCCCAGTGTATAGGAGTGTAAGAAGCGATAAGCTTAGAAAGAGATTAAGATTAATGATAGCTTAGGCAGAGTTAAACACTTTACGCATGGTTAGTTAAAAGATTAGATAATTATCTTGGCTATATCAGCATTTAATGACACCGTGAATGACCGTAGAAATTCTTCATGGTACTGGAAATCTGGAAACTTTGCCATCACATACATCGGAAAAAAAAACCCAAAAAGAGTGGAAGGTCTGATAAAAATTGCTCATATAATCTAATGATTTATTTTATATAAGCTGCTTTTTTCCTGAAAACACTAGAAAGTAAACTTTCCATAACATCATACCTCTTTATGCTAAACACCATTGAGTTTTGCTTAGAAAAGTATTGGTGGTGACAGGAGATAATTAACTAAATCAAATTAATTTTTTGGCCGAGATTAGGTTTCACTACTTTTTTATCTTTCATGTTTCTCTCAAGGCCTCCTTTATTAACAGGGCACTAATAAGGTTCTCAAATACGTAGAGATTTGTATGTAAACATTGGTACCGATATGGTATTTTTTATGTAATATTATCAATTGGAGTTTAATTCATCTATATTAAGTTCTTCCTCAATATTGGTCTAGATTTAGGCTTGTGATAGCCTCGTATCTTTGTAGTCTGGTTGTAAGATTTCACAGAACAAATTTGAGTAGCAACACCATTTGTAACAATTTCTGGACAATCACTCACTAGAGCACTGTAAATATTCTAATTCCGACACTTTGCGTATAAACTAGAAAAATATGTCAATCTTTACACACTAACCCAGCTCATTCAATGAGAATTTTTGCAATGAAACAAAAATTTGCTCAGCTAGTTGATTAAAAACTGAAACACTTTGCGGATGTTCACAACCATGAGTTTTTGTGGTAAGGTTTAGTCAGGATTACAAACAGTAGTTCAAAAACTTTAGTTTTTTGTCTAACATCAACGTGTTTATATGATATATAGGAATGAGAGTAAGCAAGAGCTAATTATACATTTTTATTCATGCTAATCTTTCAGGTCAGCATTATACTTAGGAAATTCTGTGAAAAGTACATAAGCAAGATCAAATATTCATTTTTAGCGTTATACTCACTTTTACTATAAAGTTTCATTTAGCATACATATATAACGACAAGTATCTATACTTACACCGCAAGCTATAGAATCTGAGGCTGATACAAACGTTACAGGACGAATGAAAAAAATGATTTCCATGACAAAAAAGTTGGAGATCATAAATAAATGCAGAGAAGGCGCTGGTATTGTTAATATCACCAAAGAATATGGCCAGAAAGAGCCTACGACTGACGACTTGAAGGAGTTGGAAGACATGCTCAAGATTTGCCTTTAAATTAATTCAAGAAAGCTATAAGTTGGTATGAAAACCCTACTAGATTTATTGAAAGTAAACATCTAGAAAAGGTTCTTACAGAACGTTTTGTGTTTGTTGACAATATTAATGAAAGGTGCATGAGCTATTTTAGAGAAATTTAGGAGCCATCAGAAACAGAATTCATTGAATAGCACTTTTCAAAAGATGATCAATCGTATAAAATATAGACTCAAATCTTACGCAGTGAAGCTTCGTTTATAAGTCAG
Organism: Watersipora subatra; assembly: GCF_963576615.1. NCBI lineage: Eukaryota > Metazoa > Bryozoa > Gymnolaemata > Cheilostomatida > Watersiporidae > Watersipora > Watersipora subatra. The sequence goes on from NC_088709.1 coordinate 63,198,994, forward strand.
TAGTGCAAGTTAGTAACTGCTGGATAGTTGGGGGTTGCCAGGCATTCGTTATAAACACTTGTTTAAGGAAGTTAAGCTTGTGTTTCTCATGGTATCCAGTTGTCATTATTGCATCATAGCTTTGCTTAAAAAGAAAACTTGTGGATGTCATCTTTAAATAAATGAACTACTTTTATACCTTTTGCAATAATATAAATTTAGACTTGCTTTCGGCTAGCAGACTTTTGTCTGCTATAGTTTAGGATGCTGTGTTGCCGACAAATTTTGATTTTATTCATGGTTTGGTAAACAATACTTTCTAAAGCGCTTATCAGGTATTTAAACTTTGGCTGCGGTAGTTGTGAGTATACAGAAGGCGGTTGGCACCAAAAGGTTAACCTAGTTCGGCAAATATCATCCCGTGTTACCTAGCTAATATCGTTAAGCCATTTGTCACGCATGACACCCCAGTGTATAGAAGGAGTGTAAGAAGCTTGTTCACTCATTTAATGACAGCTTAGGCAGAGTTAATCACTTTACGCATGGTTAGTTAAAAGATTAGATAATTAAATTGGCTATATCAGCATTTAATGACACCGTCGGTGACCGTAGAAATTCTTCATGGTACTTGAACTCTAGAAATTTTGCCAACACATACATCGCAAAAAAACTCCTACGAGAGTCTGATAAAAATTGCTCATACAGTCTAATGATTTATTTTATATAAGCTGTTTTTTTCCTGAAAACACTAGAAAAAAACGTTACATAATATCATACCTCTTTATATTAAACACCATTGAGTTTTACCTAGAAACGCATTGGTGGTGACAGGAGATAATTAACTAAATCAAATTATTTTTTTGGCCAAGATTAGGTTTCACTACTCTTTATCTTTCAACTTCCTCTCAATGCCTCCCTTATTAACAGGGCACTAGTAAGGTTCTCAAATATGTAGAGTTTTGTATGTAAATATCGGTACTATATGGTATTTTTGATGTAATATTATCAATTGGAGTTTAATTCATCTATATTAAGTTCTTCCTCAATATTGGTTTAGATTTAGGCATGTGATGGTCTCGTATCTTTGTAGTCTGGTTGTAAGATTTCACAGAACAAATTTGAGTAGCAACACCATTTGTAACAATTTCTGGACAATCACTCACTAGAGCACTGTAAATATTCTAATTCCGACACTTTGCGTATAAACTAGAAAAATATGTCAATCTTTACACACTAACCCAGCTCATTCTATGAGAATTTTTGCAATGAAACAGAAATTTGCTCAGCTAGTTGAATAAAAGCTAAAACACTTTGCAGATGTTCGCAACCATGAGTTTTTGTGGTAAGGTTTAGTCAGGACTACAAACAGTAGTTCAAAAACTTCAGTTTTTTGTTTAACCTCAACATGTCTATATTTACCAGTTTTCTGTGGAACTCATAATAGTAAGAAAACAAATACATTTAAGGATAAGAATGAGAGCAAGCAAGAGTTAATTATACATTTTTATTCATGCCGATCTCTCTCTGATCTAAATAATAAATCTAGTTACTATAGCCTGATGGCTCTGACCATAACTCAATTCTTTTATCACTGCTAATAAATTGGTGGTCATGGTAGGTATGTTATTAGCAAAAAGTACAAAATATTTGCTAATTATATCTGCAAATGACATTCATGGCTTTGACTTTTACTTTAATTACCCTTTAATATACTTACTATATATTTTTCAATGACTGCTCAATCAATCAAAAGCTTTTCCACAACTGAAATGAAGAGAACATATTTGTGTACTTGCTAATATTCCAGAATAATACATACTTACCCTACTTTTGTAAGCATCTGCTAGTCTATTCAAAGTGTTTTGAATTTTTTCTCAACCAAATATCTATGGTAAAGTTTGCAAAACAAGTGAATCAAATTAGTAGAGCTTGTCTAGACACAACCACAAGACATCATTTTGTTAAAACTTTGATAGAACTTTGGAGACTCGACAGAAAAAATCATTTCAAAAAATTATGCATGCTAATTGACTTAGATGAACCAAAAATTTTCACTAGTGTATATATATCATAATACAAGAGAAAAAAAGAAATCAATATTTTCCTAACATAATCAATGTCTGGCTAGGTAACCCAACACTCTATTGAGAGACACAGTTTTATCTGAAAGTTACAATGACTGATTGTTATATTGATTGATCTGTTTTAATCACCATGTCTGAGAAACTTGTATAGGATTTTAATGTACCTGTTTTTATGTTTAAAAATTTTACTACACTATTAGCAAGAGACATGACAACAAAATTTGCTTAAGTAAATGTTTCAGATCAATCAAAATATTTTACTGGTGTACGCATACCAAAAAGAAAAATCTATAATTTGCATAACATAAACATTGTCTTTGTTTGCAACAAATACTCTACATGTAGACAGATTCTTTTGTCTGACAGTTACCGAAAAGAATTGAAAATTTTTCTTTTTTTTCATTACTTTTGTCCTAATAATAACTAATAAGGAAACTTGTAGGTAAATCCAAAATACAAAGATTTTAGCACAAAAAAACATAAATAGTTTTTTGCAAAAATTGATGTTAGAAAAAATATCAGTTTTCATTACTGAGTCATAGTTTCAATCAAAGAGAAAACTAGCAAATGTCATTCTTAAAAAAATGATCTGCTCTTAGAACTTCTGCAGTAAAAGGAACCCAGTCTAGTTTTTTGTTAGCAGAATTTTTTTTGCCCAGAGTTGCTCATAAATTCTAATTTGTTTCCTGGTTCGGTAAACAATTACATGTAGCTCTAAAGCTCTAGCCATGTACCTGAAGTTTTGCTGTGGTAATTGTGAAGCTTATGTAGGAGACGCTTGGCACCTAAAAAGGGTAAGTTATTTTGTCTTGCGTCATCACATGTTATGCAGCTCATCTCATTAAGCCTGTTGTCATACTTGACATCTGACAAGCAGAAAGAGTGAAAAAAGTTTTTTGCTGATCATTTAAAAAGTGGTTAGACGGAGTTTATTACTTTCAGCATAATTAATTATAAGATTAGCTAATGACCTGAGCTATAACAGCATTGTGTGACACAGTAAATGGTGCTGGATTCCTAAATACTTCAGTTTGTTGCCATGACATCTATTATCTTGGCTTTTTTCTTTGTCATTTGCTATTGGGACTTGTTGTCTCAACTAAGGGGATATTTCAAGCAAGTTTTTTCAATTTTTCTTTAAACTTCTTAATGTATTTTATGTTTAAACTTTTACATAAAACTGAAGCACTCAAAAGCATAAACGTATGCGTCAAAAAATTTAATAGAAAACTAAGCCAAGCTGTCCTTTTTGAACAAAGATTCCTATTGGCTACTAGCTAGTATATAAAGACAAGACTGGACTAGCCTGAGTTATTGTAGCTGGTTTCATTAGCTCTGAGACTACAAGGTAGGTAGCAAAATATCAAGGTTATAAAAAAGTTTAAATAATTTTGCTTTATCGACATAAAAAATGTATATCCAAAATCACTAAATTGTTTAAAAACTTGTTCGCTGTGTAACAGCACAAAGGTATACAAATTTTACTGAAAATTATTATGTAATGTTTTTTTATTTAAATTATTGTGCACTTAAAATTGACCGTTGCCTTGCAGTTTATTAAAAAACGTATCCTGGCTGCTGCAAATCTATGTTATAGCAGTCTACTGGGAAAACTGCACAGACTAGAGTAAGGCGCAGCATTTTATGACCTCGTAACGTAAAACCTTTTGATAGCTTAATATGTTTAGAATAAAAAATATCATTAATCAAACTGTGGCAGCATTACCAATGTACTGTTTTATTTAGAGAACTTTGTTAAACTAAAGAGCTTTCTAGCATTGCAATTATCAGTAAGTTGGTAATGCCTTATAGTGCTTTTTGGTTGTTTTGATTAAACTAATCAAACTTTTTGCGGAGCTTATATCCGGAATCTCTGTACCAGTTGGTGAAAAATGTGAAAATGTGAAAGCTACAGGCTTTTTCAAGTACAGTGTTGCCAACAGATCATAATATGATTGTAACCAATTAGGCTCCTTACAGGCTACAAAGATTTAAATCTAAGGCTGTGTAATAAAGAGTAAAACTCAAACAAAAAATGTTTTGAGTTTTCAATATTTTCCATCACACATTTTTTTAACAAGGCTTGGCAATATATTATTGCTTCAATTAATAGCAATCTGTTTTGACAAAAAAACATAATAAATTTGATTCAGCAGAGCTGAGTAAATCAATCAATTTAAGTTTTTTTGTAGAAAGTATTAATTAGCTTATAGACATGAACATAAATGGCTTATAAATCTACAAAGTTTAGTTGTATTGAAAAGCTACAATTATAATAGTACTATTTGGTTCACCAAATGATTACCAGATACTTTTATCTTTTTAGAAAACACCATCTCATCATGAACTGTGTTATTCTTGCTGGTATATTTTGCAGTCTAATGCTGCTATCAGGTAAGTTGTATAACACTCTCAAATGATTTTAAACAAGCTCCTTCATTATGGCCAATAAACTCTTATTAAACTAAAATACACTCATTCGTTTTGGCCATTTAATCATTGATTCACCAAAATTCTTTTAAATTTGATTTCAATTATAATCTTCAAAACTATATTTGGTGTTTTATTTCACTAAAATTTAGCTAAATATATAAAATTTTATCAAAGAAATCAAAATCCGCTTGTTGAGTAGAACAGTTTTTATCGTGTTTCCTAATATTTATAAATTGAATATCAAAAGGAAAATTTTAGAGTTGACGCTTGAAGATTCAGAACTAATACTATGACATTGCAACTATTTCTGTTTATATAATTTAACGAAATGTTTCTGAACAAAGTATTTAGCTAAAGTTCTAGTTTGACCAATAGGATATAAATCCTACGTAAAACACTTTAATGAATTCAATTTAATTATGTAAAAGGAGGTATTTTGAGGCATAGTAATAAGTATTTTAATTTTTAAGTTTTGGCCCAGACATGCGATCAAATGATCTGTCTATTTAAAAAATTTAATTATTTTTTAACTTTGTCTCACAAATGAGTTTGTATAACTCAATAGTTTATACGCGTGTCTATTTGAGTTTAGTGTAGCTTATACTCACAGTTCAAAGCACAAGCGGAAAATGTTAAAATTATCTGGTCAAAGACAATTTCAGTCATGAACCTTTTGCCAAAACAATTTCTGGGTACAGTCGCTTTCATAAACAATCAAGTTATTTTTAGAAGTAACATTGTATTTTTTATACACATTTGAACTTGGTTTATCAAAAATGTAGTAATCTAGTTGCAGTTTATTAAATGTAGTCCAAAAAGGTCTAATTTTATTATCATATTTTTATATCTTTAGATGCAAATAACTTTTTATCTACAAACTGCCTCAAAATATTTGACAAGTTTTATAGGTTAACCATTATGTAAAAGTATAGTAGGGTATCTAAGATAACACTGAAATCTATTTTTTAATAACCTGATCAGTTTATATATTATAAAAAAATTATGTAAAACTTGTTATTTTACTTATAAGCCCTGTGATTGAGAGTTTGTAGAAAATCTCTTTAATTCACTGGTATTTTACCCCCAGGGCTGATACTCCCCTTAAAAGGCCCATTAGGTTCAGCCCAAAATCTTGTTTTTGGGAGGGGGGTTTTTAGACCATGGGGCACTGTCAGTGATTTTGCTACTTTAGGGGAGTTTCCACAGCCAAGCCATTAAAAGGACCCATGCTCATTAAAGTTTTGTTCAGCTAAAGTATTACCAAGAAATTGCACTGTAATTCCAGTCTTTATTTTAATGCAGATTGCAGTAAAATCTGCATGCTTGCTGATAGTAAAGAAGGGAGAAGAGACAGTCGACACTGCATCATCTTAGCAACCCTTTAGCAATATGCTCAAAATGAATGATATGATATTTCTTTCATTGATATTCATTATGTTTTCCTTCGTAAATAAAAATGATGATTTGATGGTTGATGTCTGGAATCAGTTTTATTAACCCTTTTGCAGGCATAGCGACATTTTGTCGTTTTGCGATACTGAAGCTAGTGGGCAGAGCGATTATTATGTCGCCACACGAACGGTTTTCATAAATTGATTTATGGTTAGCTAATTGCCTTTTTTTGTTTAATTTTTTACCAATAGTAAGCTACAATATATTGGTCTCTGTTAGCAACAAAAAATAAACCATTTGCAGAAGAAAATATGATCGTTTTTGCAATATTAAACCAACGAAAAATCCGAAATAAAAACGTATTTAAGTAAAATTGAGACTTTTGTTTGTAGCTTGTTTCTGCTTTATTAATATATGAATCGTCAATCATATTGGATGTTTAGCGGAAGGTGGAGCCTGGGCGCCCTCTAGAGAACTACCAGTGTTTAGGGGTATATATCGAATTGACCAACCAATTGATTGGGGGTGCAATATCAAAATTCTTATTGACCAACCAGGTGATTGGGGGTACAATATCCAAATCTGGGCCTACCCAGGTGGGTGTTTTTTTCAGAGTATCAGCCATGGGATTTTACCCTTTAAGTTGCTACTTTCACTCTTTGATCTTTCTACTTAAGATAGTCAAGTTAGAGCTTAATGAGAGTTTTTTAGATGTTAAAATCACTTTTCCAAATTCTAGTTTAATATTAATTTATTAGTACAATAATTACGGCTATAATTTACTATTTCAGGAGTTCAGAAGGTGAAAACAGAGAACTGTGGCACTTGCCAAGCATATGATGACTCTGATGGATCATGTGTTTCTTGCGAAGATTGGTGCGAGCAAATTGGTTGTGGAGATTTTGCATGCAACGCAGGTATTAACCATTGCAGATGCAATTTGTGTCCACTTGATGATTTAACCTGTCCGAAAGCCTGCAAAGGCAGAGGTTGCAAGACAGGTGTACTTGTTGGAAGTCTCTGCAGCTGTAGAAAATGCCCGTGGTACTAAATGACTGGTAAGATGTTTCTCATGCAATTAATAAAATAAATAAATCTGTTGTTAAAATTTTTCGGTTATTTCTTTGAATAGAATTTTAGGATGTTCCTTCTAATTTTTTTACTAATATAAAAAAGATCTATATTAACGTTACTTGTCTGACTCTTTTCTGATTGTCATTTTTCTGATTCTTTTAACTAATGTTACTATTTTCAATGGACAGCTAATAAAAAAGATTGCATCTATACTTTGTTATAATTTTTTGATAAAACACAAAATTAGGTGAAGCGCAAAAAACAGCGAGCATGCAATGTACAAAGAACATGCAACAGAGTGATTCAGAAGACAAATACGCAGTGCAATTGCAGCGTACTGTATATCCAAAAACAGTTATATTTATGATCAAGCTTCAATTATTATGGAGCAACTTGACAACTTGAAGCATCATGACTACAGCGCAAGTGGTAGTCATGGCGGTCAAAACTTGGTACTAAAGAATTCTTATCTAACATTTTTTACGGTGCATAAGTGAAAAAAATGATGTAACTAGTTAGATTGTAGTACAGATTATTACAATACAATACAACGCAATATAGTTCATTACAATATAATTTAGTGCAAGAAAGATCAATATATTGAGAATTAATATAATGTGATAATAGGTAAGTAAATGCTTTTTACAATCATAAATTGCAACACGAAGTCAAGTTTTAGCAAAGTTAAAAAATCAAATACATTACAAAAGAGCTCAACAAAATAAAAGTCAAGGTGGCATAATACAAAGTAGTACAACTCAATGTCAAACAATAAAATAAAATACAAATATAGCTATTTCAATCCGGCACAAAAAAATTGTATGCACTCCAATGTGATCAATATTATCCAATGTATCATTAATTAATAGCAAGACTGCACATTTACTCACATCTTGAGGAAATATATACTTCCTGTGAAAACCGCAAAAAAGTGAAAAGCTACTTTGGAGCCCTTTTACGTAGAAACAAAACAAAACCACATTCTGCCCAAATCTAGTATTTGAATTATATCTGTATAACTCCATAAAAGTGCACCACTAATATTAATGGATACTAAAACATTCAATTATCATCATTTCTTGTCAATCACTTCTAAGATAATAAAACAAAAATAAAAAATACTGGTCAACTATTGAAGCTCTTAATATTTTATTACGAATGTTTTTTTTGAACTGGTTGTAAAGAAACCTAAGTTATAAGTTACAACTTATATGTTACAACTTGTTATAAAAAAGAGGGTGCCAGTAATATTCCCAAAAAAAAAGAATTTTCTCTGTACATGCACATACATGCACATGCGTATATCTGTACATGTATATACATGAAGATGTTATTCATGTACATGTATATGCAATATACTTGTATGTACGTATTCATGTATCGGTATATATTTATATGCGTGTATTAGTTTTTTTTTAGATATACAGTTTTTTTTAGATTTTCCTTCAAGTATAAAGTTTTCACTGTTCTGCAAGTATGTAGCAGCTCAGAGTCTATGAAACTTATCGACTGATAATTTAGCATCATTATTATGTTCATAAAATACCTTCAAATCTAATATATTTACAGTAAAAGTATGTTTAGATTGTGTAAAAATCAAATTTTAACAGTCAGCACCATTATTTCATAAATAGTCGTAGAAGAAATGGATATTGGCAAGACCACAGGCGTATCGTTGCAAACTTTCTGTCAGTTATGTGCAAGAGATGCTTATAGCTAAGTCACCTGCAACATTCAACTGCTATATACTTTAGTTGCCGTTGTTTGATCGTCACACTGACTATGAAAACAACATAATTGTATATGGTAGTGAAATGAAAAATGAGTTACTTTGCAAAAATTTTTGCAAAATTTCCAAGCAAATTTTTGCCTTGAAGTACGAGACAAATTTGGGATGCGAGCATAGAAGATGGTTCTCGATGCCGCCATTAAGTGAAAAAAAAGCGGTTACAAGAGCAGCATCAATTAATCTTTGTCGTCACGCCAGTTTAAAAAAAGATTTAAAAGACCAGTTTTAGTAAAGGTGAAAGCAAGGCAAAAAGAGTCTACAGAAGATAACAGAAAACACAAACAAAATTAAAATTAAGTTTTGTGAAGTTAGTTTAATTTTTTATGCACTGTGAGCTAAATTTATTTATGGTAAATTTAAAGTTTGTTTTATGATGCTTAAAAACAAGAGAAAATTGTTAAAGATAAAAAACCATATACATGTATTAGTAGTGGCTATGTAAATACCCAACTAACAATTTTTTATTCCCAGAGCATTTCAGAGATGTTTCGCTCGAATGTATTTCCCGTAATGTCTCAGCAATGTTGCGAGGAATACGTTGCTGAAATAATCTGCAAAAGATCTCGCATAACATTCCCACATTATTGGGAGAACATTGTGTAATATTCCGCGAAAATTTTTTCTGTGAGGTTGCCTCAAAGTTATCAGCTAACATCTCAGGAAGGTTACGCTCAGTGCATTGATGGGATGTAAATGGGTAAACTTTTCAAACATTCCTATAACGTATTCATAACATTGGTATTACGCACTGATCATACCTTACTTCTCAAATCTTAGTTAAGCTATAATGAATATTAGGAGTTTAATTGTAATTGCGCATATGATTGCACATTCTGTTTGTGCAACCAACTACATTTGATTTTTGTACCTTTATGTCATCTTGCTATATAATATTTTAGTATTAGTATATCTATATATATGCATTTCTCAAAGTATGTCTTCTGTTTTGGTATGTCCAGCTACAACTATTAAAGTTTAGAATTCCACATTATGCGGGACTTGAACTTATGAAGACCGTGAATGCAGATTGATAATTCAACGCTTCAACCATGAGACCACAAAAACTCATACAATCGCTCGCTGTTTATACATAGCGTATACATCGTTTTCCGTTTTCCGACCAAAATGACGTAATAGTTACAACTCTATGAACTCTTTTAGCTCTATGAAATGCGATGCTTTTTGTCCTTGCCTCTTTAGGGCTAATTTGTTTTGTTAAGTTGTTTTTGGCAAAACGATATTTTGGCACAAAGAGTTGCATGATATAATAACAAAAATAACATAAAACACAATAAAAACATAGCTATGGAAATGGCTAAACTCTATATAAATTTTTTTCATCATCAACGCATAGCAGTAAAATACTAACTTTTACACGAGAATAAATTTTATATCAATGATTCACAGAGACAAACAAGCAAAGCTATAACCATGTTTGTGAATGATGCTACAACTCTTATAAAACATAATGAAAGCAGCAAGAATTTGTTTATACTGTGATAATACACATGTTTAAACTTATTTGTATTTTGTCTATATAATTCATAGAACTGGTTAATGTTAAAGAACAAATACATGGCAAGCCAAGGAACTCACTATGCAATGTCCAACCTTATAAATAACAGGTGCGATGCCAAATCAATCAGAAAAACAAGTGAAAAAAATTAGACAGCTGTTTAACAAGATTCTAAATGATACATTAAATTTAGACTCTAAAGCAACCAACAAAGGCTGGTCAAAGCAAGAATCAAATAAATTTAATTAGCATTTTTGGAATTTCAGTGCTTAATGCTACAATTTTTAAACTGTTTAAACAGTCTGAACAGATGCAACTACTGTGACCTACTAAGTGCTGCAGCTTTATAACCTCGTTGCATTTATATTACTGCTACACTTTCATCTTTAGAAACACTTCGTTTGCATTCAAACTTATTTGCGTTGATCTCTTATCAAATTAGCCAATGTTTTACTTTTTCAGCAATCTCTCTGAAGTTAGTATTTTTGTTGGAATTTGCTCTTCTCAATTACTTTTGCAGTTGTCTCAAACTTTTTACTGGTAACTATCACTAATGAGTTGGTTTGCCAAAATGAATACAGCAATAGTCTGTCATTTTCGCTATAAATTTCGTAGTGTTATTTTACATACCTTGTCTTTAGAATCTTCTGTTAATAGCATCTATAAACTGTATGCAAAGTGAATACCGTGTCTTTCTTTCTGTAATTTTTAGCAAATCAATATCATTACTTTCCATTTTATTGACTACTGCATTTTTAACTATGTTAGTTTCAATAAACTGCAAGCATCAATAGCAATTTATTAAAAACGAGCTAATGTGAAACTAAAAGTTGTCATTCTGTTAAAGCGTAATGGTACAACTCCCAAATCCTTAATAAATCACTTAAAGCTATCTTGCTCCAAAAGGAGAAGATAATTTCTGTGCAAGTTTGTATGCAGACTATAAATATTGTGCGGCGTTCTCGAAGCAAATATTTTAACAGAGTTGTTGCTTTGAAATGCAAGTTCAAAATATTGTTAAATATATTTCTTTCTAAATATCATTGCATCTCTCCCAGCTGAGATTTTGAGAGCGGGAAGCAAACACTAGTCGTGGAAACCGTCAGGGTCAGGATATACTCACCTGACCTTAATTTTTATGATTGCAAATCACCGTTTAATCACATTTAGCAGCTGTATGGCTAATGTCTTCAACTCCCTGTACCATTGTGCCTGATTTCTCAGAATAATAAATATTCAGAAAGCTATTAATAGTTCCAGTGCAAAAAAGAGACAAGTGAAATAATTGCTGCGACCAAGAATATTGATGCAATCATATCCCATCCTTTTTTTTTAATTTTATCATAATGTTATCGATTGGTTTAGGTCAGAAAACATTTGCATAAGGAGATGGCAAAATAGGTAAAACGAAAATTAATTTATTCATTAAAAATTTGTTGACAGCGTATTTATTAAACTGCCAAAAAAAAGCTCTAAAAGAGACAGATATGTTACACCATAATGTTATAGCAACATAGCAGGCCATTGTTATACCCATGTTTACACACCAATATTTTAAAGTAACATTCTTGTAACATTACTGAGACTTCATTTGAACCTAAATATGATGTCACACAATAATATTCCAGTTTCATTGGAAGCCAATATTATATGGAGGTTTACGCTCAAACATTCTAAAGTAACATTTCTTTATAACGATCGGACATTCAATTGAAAGTAAAAACGTTGTCACACCGTAATGTTCCAACGACATTGCAAGCCTATTTTATATGAACGTTGAACCTTAAACAATCCAGAGTAACATTCCTGGGACATTGCCGGGACATTCATTCTTAATGTTCTGTAACAATGTTATGATAACGACAGCAAAGTTTACTCCTGTAACATTCTATTGAACGTTGTGATATTTTGCACAACATTCTACGCAATATTCCTGCAAAATTGTTGGAACATAATAAATACTACAATGATCATCAGATAAAATTTGTAGAACATTATAAAAATGTTTGCTTAGAATGTTATTTTACGGTAACGTTACGGAACATTCCAGGACTGTTGTTGTTAGTTGGATAATTCATTACCTATTTAACTGTATCACTTACAATATTTGTTTGAAATAAATAATAATATAGAGTCATTCAGGCGAGGCTGAGCATATATTTATGATTATGCGTGCATGTACTCATTAGCTTGTTTTTCTTATTTAAACTGGCCATTGTGGGTGGTCAGTGATCATGGTCATGGTAGGTGGTCAGTGATATAAAATTTGTTCAACAAGCAGAGTTTGCATCTTCTGAAACTAATGGTACATAACAGTGTTATTATATCAGTTTCCACTTGTTATAAGGTAACTTTTAAAACACTTCTGCTGCCTCGTGAGAGTTATCTACTCTGTGCATGAAATGATTTACTTAGAAACTTGTAACAAATGTGGTTATACTCTTGATTAATCCCCAACACATGAAACGAGTTTTGTTTAAGAAAAAGCAAACTTTTCTTGAATAAGCATGACCTTGTTTGAAACTTTATTTATGATAAACTGCTGATCACTTGTAGCTCCAACATTTGTGCTCCGACAGCCAATAAATCTGCTGAGTGCCCGGCAATGCAGTTTCTATCTAACCTGCCACCATCATTTGCAGACAATTTTTAACCTCTAACCAAATTGTCTAATTTTATGTCTGCCCAGCAATCCTAACGCCACATAAATAGACTTATTTTCTATATACATATTATGTATATATACATATACATATTTTCTATACATAATAGACTTTTTCTATATACAAATTTTATCTGCATGTATACTAAGGAAAATTGTTATAGAAGCTTAGCCGATGTGTACATAAATGTTTCTTCTGGTAAGGAATCCGTATTTTTATACATATTTTAACCTTGATTTGTATCAATGCTTGTCTGCTAAATACTGCTTGTTTATTTTAGTCTTTACTAAGAAATGATAACAAATGTACGAAATGTTTCTCTGCAGTGAGTTAAAAAATAGCTTGTGAGAATAGCAATGTACTTCTTATTCCAATTTTGCTTCTAAAAAGTCTAAAATTTGAACTGATTTACCTACTGTATTAGTCACAAAGGTTGACTTTCTGTCCTAATTTCAAGTTTAATTTACCGCAGGTAGCTCTGACTAGTTGAACTAATTCTTATTTTAAGTTAGGAAAACACTCATTTACTGCATCGAAATACAATATATGTTTGAATATCCTCCAATACTTTAGACATGGCTCTATTTAAACTTTATCACGTGTATGCAACGTTCCTTAACTTGATAACATGTTTCAGCTGTCAAGCTCAAGATAAGCCAGTTACTTTTCAAAAAGTGTCTTTATTGATCAAGTAGATTAAAGAAGGTAGCATAAAATTCTCGTGTATATACAAACTTGTATAATAGTTGGTATATTTATAACTTCTATGGAGTAACTAAAATGTTTTTTAAACTAAGAAAAGGTTATAACGCTGCCTTTAAACAGATAGCAACACTCAAAATGATGTAATCAAGTTTAATCAAATTTATCATTTGAAGTTTTTCTTACTGAGCCAAAGCATGGTGTAGACTTACAGAGTTTTCAAAGTTTCACAGTCAGTTATGAAAAATAATGTCACACACTACTACTAGATAGCAGGAAAAAACTAACTATAGTATTACGGTATTAACATTACTAGATATGTGCAAAGAATATACACAACTCTTAAAGTAAGTTCGTTTGAATAATGCTAGCATAGCTTAACATTGATAGTTATCTAATATTCTGATTAAGTACCGGGATTTAAAATTATTTTACTATATGAAAGTAGAAATTGCAACTTTCTGCTTTATAAATATTCCACTTGACATGATATTTGATAGCGAACATAAATTTGGTGATGTAACGTTCAAGGCATGTTTGTATTTAAGTAAGATACAGTTGACAGACCTAGTTACTGTGACTTTAAAAAGGTTTTCTTATGCTACCCACACGTAATGCTAGCGCAGTCACAATAGACTTATCCATAAAAGAATTATGAGTGCTTTTCAGTATGTGCCCTCGGACTTTTGATTTCTTTATATGTATTTCTTTGTGGTAGGCATGAGCAATAATTATTGTTAGCAGTAGTCACACAATGAGTTATTAACTCCTGCAGGAATTCATAAACTTGGAGTTGTCTTCAGCTGGTAACATTTACTCCAACAGGATTAACTCTATTACTAAAACACCATGTGTAAAACAAAAGACTGTCAATTTAAACATTCCGCTAAAATACTCACTAGGAAACACTGTCATGTTTATCTATAATTATATATAGATCTCAAAGTTTGTTGTCTGTCTTTTGTTATTACAGCAGATCAAAGACGCTATACAAAAATTAAACATACTCGTATAATTTGGAACAAGCAGAGACAAAAATATAAGCTTTCTAAACTAACCGTAGGAGCAGATGCACATAATTGATATTACTAAGTGATGGTTGTTCAAAGAAGAGGCAGCGTTGGTTGAAATGAGTGTTGGAATCAAATAATTTTAATTGATTGATTGATAATTTAAACATTCTTTCTCTTCAATTTTTTTTATTTCCTTTAAATCTTAAATTTGAATTTTACAAAGGCATGTTACTATACTCTCTAGCAGAAGGTAGAGAACAAATTGCTTAACAACTACAGAACAGCCTGGGTGTAGAAAACTAGAAGGTGGGATGAAAAGTTGATATAGTAATAAAATTTTGGAGTTATGTTGTACACTGTATTTGCTATAAGAATAAGCAGTAATAGAAATTCAGTTCACTTGTATAAAAAATAGAACTCGTGTAGACTGTTGGCCTACTCATAGCTCAGTATACTCTCAAATAAAATGATTTTTTAAATGATCATATCAAATAAAGATGACATGGTAATTCAAACTTGGAGGTACATTTCATCTCGTGCGAGTATAAACATTGATAGGAGTTCAGATCGCTTGTGCAAAAACTGCCAGGCTTACAGACTCCTGGTATACTCATAGCCTTTTGAAAAGGCTGGAATAGCAAGGTTATTATATTACAATAAAGGACAGATTAACAATAAGCTATTGGGGCAATGCTTGCTATTGGTTAAACAAAATCACTGCTTTTGCATCACTGAATTGTTGTATTGACAATACAATTTGCTGTGAAGTTCTGAGAGTGAAGAGTGATTCACAGCTAACTACCTAACCCATGATTATCCTTAGTTTAGTGAGTTACTTTTTATACCATATCATTAGTCTTGGGTCAGTAGATCAATAGATATGTGGGTTAAAGAGTGGGTATGATAATTTGAATCACATTCACTGCTTTGGTGGATAGTTCAGAAGTTTGACGGCAAATTTGACTGATATGTAGGTGGCTCAAGCAAAGAATCTTCCTTTTTACTTTCTATCTTTAAGAAAATGCTGAATTTATTTGATATGGCTAACAAGGAATGAATCTAGACACATCCAAAAAACTTGTACTTTGCAGCTTTTTTATACCTACCCTAGGACACTTATGTATTCGTCTCATCTAACTTTCGCGGTTTTGCGGAGTCATCCTCTCGCGAAAATTTCATGAGCAAAACTAAACTATCATAACGAACGAGGGAAAACGAGGAATTAAATAGCTTTGTTTATTGATAGTCCAAAAGACAAATGTCAGCAAGCGATCAAATTGCATTATTGATCTCGGCCACACAATTCTACCTGCGGTTCACAATTACAAACTAGTCCCAAATTGAAAAAAATTTTCTTACAGGTGAACCGAAATTGAGGAATCTAATTATGTTTGTTCCATTGCATTTATTTTCACATCACTATATTTTCGCACTCATCAGAGCTGCGAAATTAAGTTGCAGCAAAATTTTACTCTGTATGCTACTCACGAAACTAAATACTAGCAAAATATAAGTGTCCTAGGGTAGTAGGTTTTCAATGCTTCAACAAACTAACTTACAAAGCTGTAAGCAGTAATTTCAGTTACTCAATTAGCTAAGCTATCTTAATTGATTGATTATTTGAACATAAACAAATTTCCATCCACAATGCGCAAACTAATAAAAAATGGACTTTTTAGCAGGTGACAATTTTATGATAACCGAGTTAGGTTTCAAATGCCTTAAGAGAATTTTTTCTTTACAAAACAAGTAAACAAAACAAAAGATAGTGTTTCTCATTGCAAGTTGAACTAACAAGAGAATCACTCACTAACGCTGAATATATTGACTGGTATTGAAATAATCAAACTCTTCTTCTTGCGTTTTAAATTATAATCAAAGATTTATGCCATACTATTATTGTATTGATCTTAAAAGAATAATATTCAGAAAAACACTACTAAAGTGTTGAGTTTATTGATTTTTTAGATCAAATTTGACTTATGAGTTTTTAAAGATTATAATGGAGCAGCAGCCAGAAATGCAGCAGGCACAGCAACCACTACAGCAACTACAACAGCAACCACCACAGCAACCACCACAGCGAGCATCACAGCAACCACCACAGCAAGCATCACAGCAACCGCCACAGCAACCCTTACAGCAACAGCATGCTGAGCAGCCTGGTGTTACAATTGTAACACAGAGTCCTCAAAGGGAAGGTTATAAACTAAAAGAAACAGCCCTGACTTAGCTGAAGGGGTGAGCAGATAGTTTGATTACCTAATTTCCTATGAAGTTAAACACTGGCGGCTGACTGATAAACACATGTAAATTAAAATATAGCAAAAAGTTCTTTAAGCAGCTACCAGCCTATTTAAATAAAATAATATTCCTCATCAAAAATGAATAAGTGGCTTTATTTATATATTGGCTCTTTACTTTTTTACAGAGGTAGAAATTTAAAGCTTACAATTAGAGCTATCCAATAAATAAATTACTAGTAAATGAGATAAACTCAACAAAACATTTACAGAGAACCACTGATGGTTTTGCCCAAAAAACGGCATCACAATTTAGCAAATTTATTATGAGGTTAAGTAGTGGTAGCTGGTTGGTGAATACCTAAGAGTTGAACTATAGCCCGAAAGGTTCCTCTTTTAAAACAGTTAAACTTTTATTTTGGTAAAATAAATTTCATTATCAAATTTAAATTTTATAGATGTGTTCAAGTGCTCAATATTAAAATTTATAGATTTAAAACTAAAATAAAAAACTAAAGCTGTTGACTATATAACTAAATTTAATAATAAAGTAAATATTATAAATTCAACTCAATAACATACGTACAACATACAAAGTGTCGTAAATGGTTTTATAGAAAACGGCATCACAATGCAGACACTATGAAATAAAGCTTTCTTAGAAAAGTATTCTGTAGAATGCTCTTTCAATTCATTTATTCTACACTTTGACAAAGTAAAATAAATAAGGATACAAAAACAATTTAGAGAAATACGATGAGGATGAAAAAATCATAATAAATATGATAAAAGCAAAAATGATTGATAATAAAATAGAGACGCTCGCCTCGCACATGAGCAAAATTATTGCATAAAAGTCAATTAGGCAATAATTATACACCAAAACAGTTTATCAAACTTTTTCTATTTAATTGGAACAGTGTTATCATATATATTTTCATATTCCCAACAAAATTTTGTAAACTTTTGCAAGGTTTTAGGGATTTAAAAATAATTGTGTTGTTCAGTTGCAAAAGATTATACATGATAGACACCTTGGAATGCTCATGTTTATGATGTTTAAGTTATGATCATCTGAAAAAAGATGGTCTTGTTACAGGTTTTCAATAGCTCAGGCAATGGTGGGAGAACTTGGTATTCAGTTAAGAGTCATTCTCATACCTGTAGAAGCAATCACATACTATGCTATCTCTTTCAGTGGCTATGGTATCTGGTGTTGAGGCTACATGAGTTGTAATAACAATGATGATGTTTAAAATATTTCTATGAATTAGATTTGTCTGCTCATACTTCTAACCATAAAAACAACCCAATTATGTATGGTATATGAATGGAAAGTAAGTTACTTTGCAAAAGAGATAAACAAAAGCAGGATATGCATGTATTTTGACAATGGTAGCTTTATTATATTTTTTTTAATTTTTACTTCACTCAACTCTACCTGTTATCCCTTTACTACTCTCAGCCTTGTAGTAATAAAACTATTAGCAATAATAATAACAATTGGAAAAGTTGGAGACTTGATGCTTAATTTTCATCTATTTTTACATATAATCGAGTAACATAGGTTGATAACTTGTCTGAAATAGTTTTTTTGGTCACACTAACCATTTACCAGCAAGCCACTTTTATAAATAGCTGTGATCTTTTTGCAAAAATGTCTGAGTCTTCAGTAACAACTAAATGTATTTCTACACCTCAGCATGTACAGTGCAACCTCAGGATACAATGTCCATGGTATACAATTTTTTATTTTCGAATATGAAAATGGTGAGGGTTTCACCTCACCTTACAGATTTTATTTCACCAACGAAGTCAAAAGATTTTTTGCCTGACATCAAATTTGGCAGTTGGTGTGCTTACTACATATGTCGAAATATCAAATACACCAAAAATGCTTTTTGCCGAAAACATTTTCACAACGTTTGACAGGGGACATGATGACAGATTTTTCTCAGGTCAGCATTCCATGTATTAAATTTTGGGAAAAGTTTATTACCGAGAATGAATATTCATTTTTACAGTTATAATCACATTTACTATAAAGTTTACTTTAGCATACATTTATAACTACAAGTATCTATATTTAAATTGTAAGCTATAAAATCTGAGATCCCTACAAATGTTACAGGATGAACAAAACAAATGATTTTCATGACAACAAAAATGGAGATCATAAATAAATATGAAGAAAGCGCTTATATTGTTAATATCACTAAGGAATATGGTCAGAAAGAGCTTATGACTAATGACTTGAAGGAGTTGGAGGACATGCTCGAGATCAGCCATTAAATTAATTCAAGAAAACTATAAGTTGGTATGAACACACTACTAAATTCATTAAAAGTAAACATCGAAAAAAGGTTCTTGCAAAATGTATAGTTGACAATATTATTGAAAGGTGCATATGCTGTTTTAGAGAAATATTTAGGAGCTCTCAAAAACAGAGTTCTTTGGATAGTGCTTTTCAAAAAATGATCAAACGTATAAAATATAAACACAAATCTTAGCACTAAAGCTTTGTCTACAAGTGAGTAGTGCAAGTTAGTAACCAATGGATAGTTGAGGATTCCCATGCATTCGTTATGGACACTTGTTTAAGGAAGTTATGCTGGTGTTTCTCATGAATATACTAGTTGTCATTATTATTAGATGTGGAACGAGACACGAGACGTCTCGAGTATCTACCTGTCTCGTCTCGTATCGGTCTCGTCTCGTATCGGTCTCGTCTCGACTTAACTATTGCCAAACTCGAGACAGGAAATAGAACTAAAGCGCCTGCGCACGGTTGTTAAAACATGGCTTCTTGCGGTAGCAATAACTCCATATATTGTAATGGATTGCGGGCAACTGCCTTTAAAGTTACACCCGGTCCGTTACTACCTGTTGCTATTGATTATGTTGTCCACTGAGTCTAATCATGTAGTCCGGACAACGGCCCTGTTATATTTTAGTTCGGTTCTGTGTCCTTAAAACAGATACCGGGTCGTATCTAATTACTCTTCGGATAATCCAATTTAATAAATAACACTTTTGCGGGTAAAGTGTCTGTATTGTATCGTATCGTGTCTAAACACCAACCGCCCTTCATAAAATTTGGGCCTCTTTTACGTATATACTACCAATCGCGGGTAAAACTTGTCCGGACACGGAGAAACGAACGAAAGGTCGTGTCGACCATAGTCCGTGTTCGGATAACAATGACGTTTTGTTAGCTCAACATAAGAATATACATGCGCATGTATACAGTAATTGATATAATTTCATGAGTACAATTTAAATATAATTCACATACTACAGTTAATACACAAACAACACTTAACATTAATGAAACGATAAGAATGAAAGTGTTATCGTGTGTTCTTTTAGTTGCGATATTTCTTTGTAGAGCGACGGCTATCGGTTTCATTACACATTACATTAAAAAGTAAGAACTATTCAATAGATGGTAAAAATATACATGTACAAAGCAATATGTTTATAATAATTATGATCAATCAAGCTCAAAATTCTTAGAATGTATAACTTCGGTATTTTAGGGCTGTTTGTGTCACTTTTGTTTACAAAAACTACATGCATATCACTATTAAAATGCTGTATTTAAATCGTTTACACTAGGTGAAAATTCAATATAAAAATAGTTTTATTAATTTTATATATACCAAGTAGCTAGTACTTGTGTAGTGAAATCATCACCAAATGCTCATTATTTTACTGTCTCGTGTCTCGAATCTCGAATTTTTACAAGACAGTGTCTCGAGTCTCGTCTCGAACTTGAAAAACCTGTCTCGTTCCACATCTAATTATTATAGCATCATAGCTTTACTTAAAAAGAAAATTTTTAGATTTTATTTTCAAATAAATGAACTACTTTTATACCTTTTGCAGTGAAATAAATTTAGACTTGCTTTCAGCTAGCAGAGTTTTGTTTGCTATGGTTTACGTTCCTGTGTCGCTGACCAATTACAATTTGTTTCATGGTTTGGTAAACAACTGTTTGTAAAGCGCTTGTCAGGTATTTAAACTTTGGCTGTGGTAGTTGTGAGTATACAGAAGGCGGTTGGCACCAAAAGTGTAACATATTTTGGCAAATGTCATCACGTGTTACCTAGCTAATACCGTTAAGCCCTTTGTCATGCATGACACCCCAGTGTACAGAAGGAGTGTAAGAAACTTTTCAGCGGTCATTTAACAATAGCTTAGGCAGAGTTAATCACTTTACGCATGGTTAGTTGAAAGATTAGATAATTACATTGGCTATATCAGCATTTCATGACACCGTGAATGACTGTAGAAATTCTTCATGGTACGGGAAATCTGGAAACTTTGCCATCAAATGCATCAAAAAAACTCCTACAAGAGTGGAAGGTCTGATAAAAATTGCTCATATAGTTTAATGATTCATTTTATATAAGTTGCTTTTTTTAAAACACTAGACAAAAAACGTTACAGAATATCATACCCCTTTTTGCTAAACGCCATTGAGTTCTGCATAAAAACGCTTTGTTGGAGACAGAAGATAATTAACTAAATCAAATTAATTTTTTTGCCAAGATCAGGTCTCACTACTTTTTTATTTTTCATCCTTCTCTTAAGGCCTCCCTTATTAATGGGACACTAGTAAGGTTCTTAAATATGTAGAATTTTTATGTAGATATAGGTATTATAAGGCATTTTTATATGGTATTATCCATTGGTGTTGAATTAATCTATATTAAGCTCTTTTTCAATATTGGTCTAGATTTAGGCTTGTGATGGCCTCGTATTTTTGTAGTCACGTTGTAAGATTTCACAGAACAAATTTGAGTAGCAACACCATTTGTAACAATTTCTGGACAATCACTCATTAGAGCGCTGTAAATATTCTAATTCTGACAATTTGCGCGTAAATTAGAAAAGTATTTCAATCTTTACACACTAGTTTAGTTCATTCAATAACAATTTTTGCAAAGCAAACTGAAATTTGCTCAGTTAGCTGAGTAAAAGCTGAAACACTTTGCAGATTCTCACAACCATGAGTTTGTGTGGTAAGGTTTAGTAAGGACTCCAAATAGTAGTTCAAAAAGTTTAGTTTTTTGTCTAGCATCAACATGTCTATATTTACCAGTTTTCTGTGGAACTCAGAAGAGTACAAAAACAAATACATTTAAGGATAATAATGAGAGCAAGCAAGAGTTAATTATACATTTTTATTCATGCTGATATTTCAGATCTAGATAATAAATCTAGTTAGTATCACTTGATGAGCTCTGACCATAACTCAACTCTCTTCTCACTGCTAATAAATTGATCATCATGGTAGGTATGTTATTATTCAATAAATACCTTTTTTGTGGAAATATTTTCAAAATTGATTCGTATTTTGATTTTTATTTGAGTTACAGCTCAAAATGCCAGACCTGCTAAATCTTGTTTAACGACTCTGAATAAATCAAAGGCTTTCTAGCAACTAAAATAATCATTATTATTTTATGTTACGGTCATGGTAGGTATGTTATTATCAAAAAGTACAAAATACTCGCCAAGTATATCTGCAAATGTCATTCATGGTTTTGACTTTTACTTCAATTATGTTTTAATATACTATACTTACCATGTCTTGTTCGATGACTGCTAATCAGTCAAAAGCTTTCCCACAACGAAAATAAAGAAAACATGTTTGTGTACTTGCTAATATTCCAGAATAATATATACTTACCCTAATTTTGTAAGCATCTGAAGCACCTTGAAGCATATTCCAGGTGTTTTGAATTTTTCGTCAACCAGTTACCACCTCTGCTAAAATTTGCGAAACAAGTGAATCAAACCAGTAGAGTTTGTCTAGACACAACTTCAAGTCATCATTTTGTAAAAACTTTGATAGAACGTTGGATACTCGCTTGCACAAAGCATGTCAAAGAATTATGCACGCTGGTTGCGTCAGATGAACCAAATATTGTCACCAGTGTACATATATCATAATAAAAGAGAAAAAAGTAAACTGATAATTTCATAACATAATCAATGTCTGGCTAGGTAACCCAACACTTTATAGAGAAAGATAATTGTATCTGAAAGTTACAAAAACTGATTGCTATACTGATTGATCTGTTTTTTTACCATGTTGGACAAACATGGATAGAACTTTAATGTACCACTAGCAAGAGACATGACGACAAAGTGCGTACTAGTAAATTTTTAAGATCAATCAATTTTACCGGTGTACACATATCATACCAAAAAGAACAAACTATGATTTGCATAACATAATATTTTTTCATGCAACAAATACTCTGCACATAGACAGATTCTTTTGTCTGACAGCTACTGAAACGAATTGAAAATTTTTCAACATGAAAACTACTCAAATATTAGTGGTTTTGACTTTTACTTGAATATAGTAAAGACTCAAGCTACTTGTAATACCTCAGTATGCCATACCTACCATATCTTGTAAAAATCAAGAAACAATTTCAAATTTGTAACAGGTGTCTAGTTTAGGTATATCAATGCGTTTTTACAGAAACAGCTTCAATAAGCTTTAATAATATTGTTATAACGCTATATATAATTATTGGTATAATTATAATGACAATATTTATAGTTATGCACTTGCTGCCCAAGGTCATTCAAACCATCATTAGTGTGTCATATGCATGATCAAAGGAAAATTCAAAGAATGGGTTATCAAGGAAATGAACTGCTCTGATGGATTTTGCCAAGAAAATTAATTAAAGTTCATTTTAGCTAAGGTTGTTCGGTCTGCTCTGGTTAATGCTGATGTTTCACTGTATAAAGTTTGTGCAATGGGCCAAAATTTTTACTGTGATATTTCTAGCTAAAGAGCAAAATGAGTGTAATCTAACTAAAAAAGTGTCAAAAGATGTTTAATTTACCTTTCTAGTTAAGGCTGATGTGAGATATAGTTGGCAGATGAATATACATGTAAATAAAGGGCAAGAAATGTTTGTATTACTCTTAAAAATAGCATAGGTAGAATTAATAATTTTCTGCATGGCTGGTTAGAAGACCATTTATAAACCTTTATTCATTAACACATTTCTTGCTACCACAAATAAATTAAAGTACTTCATTACTTGAAATTGCTGTGGGCATAGTCAAATCTCTGGTCTAGTTTAAAACTTGTTATAAACTAGAAAGGGTTTTTAAGTGAATATAAACTAACTTTACATAAAATCATATTTCACTGTACCACCGGTTACTTAGCGATGCTGATGGACAGATTAGAGGTAAAAAGAGATGCTGTTACATTATTATTTTATGTTTTGTTGTTTTATTTACTTATTACTACTCAACACCCTCACAATTATCTGCCTCATGACTTCGTAATTTTTGTTAGTACGATTTAGTCATGTAGCAACAACAGGAGATGTTCCAGGGCAGTTTCTTATTTATATCTTACCAAACTATTTTTTGAATTATTTTGACCATGTGATTAGCTTATTAACCAATCTTTCAATATGTTTTCATTTATTTTCTTTATTATTTTGTCCTAATAATAACTAATAAAGACATTTGTAAGTAAATACAAAATACAAAGTTTTCAGCACAAAAAACATTAATAGTCTTTTGCCAAAATTAATGTTGGAAAAAATCAGTTTTTATTACTGAGTCATAGTTTCAGTCATAGAGAAAACTAGCAAATGTTATTCTTAAAAAAACCTCAGACAACCAGACTAGACTAAACTCACTAGACAGACCTCTGCTGACTCTACTTTCAGGTTCCGTTCCTTGATTAGACTTGATATTCCGCACAGGGACCTCATCATCACCTTCCCTGGAGTGACATTTTTTTCTGTTTCTCTTGTCTTTTTATACTGTAAGAAAGACTATTCATATTATTTTTTGTAGTTATATTATAGATGAAAATAAACAATTAAAAAAAATATAACTTCTGTTTATAGCTTTAACTTATATTGTTTTAACTTAAACATTAAGTTTAGCTGTGGTAATTGTGATGCTTATGTTGGAGAGGCTTGGCACCTAAAGGGCAAATTATTTTGTCTTATGTCATCGCATGCTATGCAGCTCATCTCCTTAAGCCTGTTGTCATACTTGACACCTGACAAGCAGAAAGAGTGCAAAAAATGTTTGCTGGTTGTTTGAAATGTGCTTAGACGGGGTTAATTACTTTCAGCATGGTTAACTATAAGATTAGCTAATGACCTTGCCTAAAACAGCATTGTGTGACACGGTAAATGGTACTAGATTCCTAAATGCTTAAGATTGTTGCCATGACACCTATTACAAAAAACTCTTACAAGAGCTGAAGGTCTGCTAAAAATAGGTCATGATTATTTTATGTAAGCTGTTTCTATGGATAAGTTATAAAACAAATTTTACATAATATCATTTCTCTCTTCATGCTAAATGTCATTTAGTTGAGTCAATAGATACATTAGCCCTACTAGGGTATATCTAACAACTCAACAGGAAGTTTTTTGCAAGCTTAGTTTTAATAAACCCTTTACCCTTTACACAAATGCTCTTGCATTATCCCCTGAGTAAACAAGTGTTGTTATTTTAGCTCAAAAATGCATCAACCACATATGATGTTCATTTTTAACATTCAAAACAGAATGAAGGTTTAATCTCTAGCATTAGATTGCTTAAGCATTTAGTTTTCTAGCAATTTGTTTGCTTCTTTGTTTAAACTTTTTTCTGTCATTTGCTATTGGGTCTTACTGTCTCAACTAAAAAAGATACTTCAAGCAAGAATTTTAATTATTTTTAAATTGCTCACCGTATTTTAGGTTCAAGTTTTTACATGAAACTAAAAAATTAAACATTCACAGCCAACGGTAATAACTTTTACCAAATTTATGCCTCAAAGCATTTATTAACAAACTAGGTCAAATGCTCCATTTCAAACAAAGATTCCTATTGGCTACTAGTTGTTATATAAAGACAAGACTGGACTAGCCTGAAGTATTGTAGCTGGATTCATTAGCTCTGATAATAGAAGGTAGGTAGCAAAATATCAAAGTTATAAAAAAGTTTAAATGAGTTTGCTTTATCAACATAAAAATTTACATTTAAAATCTTTTAAAAAGTTGTTGGCTGTGTAACAACACAAATGTCCAAAAAATTCACACAAAAATATTATACAAAGGATTTTTTATTTGAGTTATTATGCTCTTAAAGGTTTACCTTTGGCTTGCAGTATGTTACTAAATGTATCTGAGCTGCAGCAAATCTGTGTTATAAAAGAGTACTGGGAAAACTACACTAAATGGGGTAAGGTATTGCACTACACCTTTTTTTACCTGAATACTGTTTGATTGTCTCATATTTTGAGAATAAAAAATAGTAATAAAGAAACTGTGGCAGCATTACCAATGTACTGTTTTATTTGGTGAACTTTTTTAAATCAAAAAGCTCTATAGCATTGCAATTATCACTAAATTGTTATGGCCTAATGATGATTTTTTGGCTATGTTTTGATGGAAATAATTAAATTCTTTACGGAGCTTATATTCCAAATCTCTGTATGTAAAAAAAATTAAAATATGAAAGCTACAAGTTTTTCAAGTACAGCATTGCCAACGTAATGTAATTGTAACCAAATCGGCTCCTTACAGTCTACAAAGATTTAAATCAAAGGCTATACGATAACAGTAAAATACAAACAAATTTTTTAGAGTTGTCAAAAATTTTCTGTTTCACCATTTATTAATGCAACTTGGCAATATATTAATACTTCAACCAGCAGCTAGTGTGACAAAATGCATAATGAACTTGGGTCACTAGAGCTGAGTAAACCAAGTAATTTAAGTGTTTGTAAAATTCACCGAATAAGTTATAAATGTAATCATAAGTAACATACCAATCTACAATGTTTAGATGTAATGAAAAGCTACAAGTAGATTGGTATAACTGACACAAAAAATATTAATTATTAAATATTCAAATTGTAAAGCTACGTAATAAACAGTAAAATACCAAAAGACAATTTTAAAGCTGTCAATATTTTCCATCACACCATCTCTTACCACCAACTGGCAATATATTAATGCTACAACCAATACCACGTTGTTGTGACAAAAATACATGATGAATTTGACTCAACCGAGCTGATAAAAATCAAGTGACTTAAGCTTTTTTAGATTGTACTAAATACAATATAAATTTAATAATAAATAACTTATAATTTACAAGGTTTAGTTGTATTGAGAAGCTACAATTAGAATGGTATAATTTGGTCAACCACGTGATTACCATATACTTTTATCTTTTTAGAAAAGAATAGTTTCATCATGAACTGTGTTGTTCTTGCTGGTGTACTGTGCAGTCTAATGCTGCTATCAGGTAAGTTGGATAATGCTATCAAATTATTCAAAACAGGTTCATTCATTTTAGCCAATAAACTATTGATTCACTCAAATTCAATCATATTGATTTCAATGATAATCTTCAAGACTATATTTGTGGTTTTATTTTATTAAAATTTATTTAAATATAAAATAGTTTGTCAAAGCAATCGAAATCCACTAGTTGAGCATAACAGATTTTATTGTTTTTTTTTAATATTGACTAAGTGAATTTCAAAAAAAGAAATTTTAGAGTTTATGCTTGAAAATTAAGGCCTAATACTATAACATTGCAAACATTTATGTTTTTATAAATTAACGAGAAGTTTTTGAATGAATTATTTAGCCGTAAGTTCTAGTTTGACCAGTATAATATGAATCCTATGTAAAAGAGTTTAATGAACTAATTTAATTAAAAAGATGTATTTTGACACATATTGATAAGTATTTTACATTTTAAGACTTGTACAAGAGAGAGAACATCTAGTTATGCAATCTGCCTACTTTAAACATTGAATTAGTTTCTTAACTTAACTTAAGTTTCTCACAAATGGGTTCGTATAACTCACTTGCGTATATGCGTGTGTATTTGTGTTTAGTATAGCGTGTACTCACAGTTCAAGGCTCAAGCAGATAATATCAAACATATTATCAAAAATATTTCATCGAAGACAATTTTAGTCATGAGCCTTTTGCCGAAACAGCTTGTGGTTGCAGTTGCTTTCATAAACAATTGTGTTATTTTTTTAAAAGCAATTTTATTGTTTACACACAATTGAACTTGGTTTCTTAAAAATGTAGTCATTAGATCTAAAGATGTCAAATTTGATCATAATGTTTTCATATTTTCCGATGAAACATGTAACAATTAATTGCTTATTTACAAACTGCCTAAAAATATTTGAAAAGTTTTATATGCCAAAAAAATAGAAATTTGGCAGTTCTTCTAGTCAGTGTAAAGTAAACATGCTGGTAAAAGCAAATAAATTTACATGATTTTATATGTAAGCCACAAGAGATACACATAAAATGATAAAATCACAAATTGGGAAAAAAACCTGGATTTCCATATTTACCCATGGAAATAGATGTATAATGAGTATACTGAGAAAAGGTCTTTTTCACTGCGGCTAATTTTTGTTAAAGGTTCCTGCCAGGTTTGTGAAAAATATGGAATGCTATGTCAATAATGCCAAAATATAGCAGGGTATCTAAGATAACACTGAAAACTTATTTCTTAATAACTTAATCAGTTTAACTATTACAAAAAATTATGTAAAACTTGTTACTTTACTTGGAAGTATCTGTGATTAATAGTTTGCAGAACATCTCTCTGATCTATTGGTATTTTACGTTTTAGGTTGCTACTTTCACTCTCTGATCTTTCCACTTAAGATAGTCCAGTCAAAACTTAATGGGAGTTTTTTAGATATAAAAATTACTTATTTTCTAAAGTCTTGTTTAATATAAAATTATTAGTACAATAATTACTACTATAGTTTACTATTTCAGGAGTTCAGAAGGTGAAAGGAGAACCCTGTGGTGCTTGCAAGGCATATGATGACTCTGATGGATCGTGCGTTTCTTGCAAAAAATGGTGCAAAAGAATTGGTTGTGGAGATTTTGCATGCAACGCAGCTGATAACCATTGCAGATGCAATTTTTGCCCACTTGACGACTTAACTTGTCCTAAATCGTGCAAAGCCAGAGGCTGCAAGACAGGTATACTCGTTGGAAGTCTCTGCAGCTGTAGAAAATGTCCATGGTACAACTAAATAGATTATATGATGTTTTTCATGTGTTTAATGAAATAGAATAAATCTGTTGTTATATTTTTCAGGTTATGTTTCTTTGACTAAAGTTTTAAGATGTTCCTTCAAACTTTTCTACTCATATAAAAGTTATTAATACTGCAGTAAGTTGATTGACTCTTTTCTGATTGTCATTTGTCTGATTCTTTTAACTAATGTTACTACTACTAATGTTATTACGTTCAATTGTTTATCTATGCAATGTTGTTCACTCTTGCTAAAATGAAAGCTAATAAAAAAGCCAGCACCTGTACTTATTTTGGTGTAACTTTTTGACAACACACAAAATTAATTGGAGTACAAAAAACCACGAGCATGCAATCTGCAAAGAACATGTAACAGAGCTATTCAAAAAACAAATGCACAGTGCATTAGAAGTGTACTCCATTTCTAAAAGCAGTCATATATATGGTCAAGCTTTAATTATTATGGAGTGGACTACAACGCAAGTGCTAGTCATGATGTTCAAAACTTTGTACTAGAGGATTCTTATCTAACATCCTTCACAGTGCATAAGTAGAAATGATGTAACTATTTAGATTGTAATAAATATTACTGCAATACAATATGATGCAATGCAATATAATTCATTAAAATATAATTTAGTGGAAGACAGTTCAAGATAATGAGATTTAATATAATGCAATACTAGGTAAGCAAATGTATTTTACAATCATAAACTGCAATTTGAAGTAAAATTTCAACAAAATTAGGAAAAATCAAATACATTGTAAAACAGTTCAATAAAATAAAATTCAAGGCGGCGCAATGCAAAGCAGTGCAACTCAATGTCAAACAAAAAATTACAAATATAGCTATTTCAACCCGACACAAAAAAATTCTATGTACTCAAATGTGAGCAATGTATTATTGGTGATTGATTAATTAACATAACAAGTGCACAGGTATTTTTGAAGAAGTATATTTTTTGTGAAAACTGCTCAAACGTGAAAAGCTACTCTGAGCACAAAGGGCATCAAAAGTCAATGGGCAATGGGCATCAAGGTGAAATATTAAATTTTACACGCTTATCATTAGTTAGTGATGAGTATGTAGGTGAGTTCTCAGCAACAGAGAAGTTATACATCATTGAATAATAGGAGTATTTTTATTGCAAACATGGAATATAGAAAGGTTTAAGTACTTACTATAACAGTAGAGACAGTGTGCTGCCTAAATTAGAGTAAAATGACTATTCTAGTTAATCTGAGAGCAGTAACTGAAATATGTATTAGCTCATTCTGAAGGAAACTGTAACACATTCAGTTTCATAGTGAAAACATAGGGTCTTGTCATCAGCTTAGCAGCTTTCAATTTACAAACATAATTAATAAAATCAACCACTGCATAACAGAAGATACGTTTTATTATTTTTGTGTTTCAAATTTCTTTCTAAGCAAAGTATGAGATTTTCCCATTACTCTTATTAAAACTAATGTCTGACACAATTTTTTTCAATGATAACTCCTTCAAGGTGACTATAGGCGATGTATCGTCTGTTTTATTGTATTTAGGCAATGTATTAAAGCGCATAGTTACTGCTTTTTAAATGAGAGACAGTTTAGTGGATGAGCAAGACTAATTTTTATAGTTCAAGCTATTAGGTTTATGAAACAATATGTAAAAACAACCTCAAGTTGATTACCTTAATATTAATGCTAAAGGGTTCTCAACAGGTTTTAACAGTCTAAAGCGCTGTTCATAGTTAGTCTATTAAATAGTTTTTTTTAAAGTGAATGTTTTGTAGAGAGGTATTTAAGGAAAAACTAAACTAATTCGGCCAACAAAATTCTAGCGTGATTATGTTCGGTGTTATTTACAGTCTTTACTTGCTAGAATAACGAGTCAGTGCAGTCAAGTCTGATATCAGCTTTGGTGTACAGATGTTTTAAAGTAAAACCTTTAGATAAAAGTACCCTGACATACCAGCGAATAGAGATACAGGAAAGATTTTTAGCAATTCCTCACCTTGAGATGAGAGACAAGTTTTACAGATACGAGTATACGCGATTATAAAGGTTATGCTGTTATAAAAGCAGCATCACTTGATCTTTCTTATTAACTAGCTTAAAAACGTTTTAAAAATGCTGGTTAAAAGGAAAGGTGAGAGCGAGTCTAAAAATGAGGTAAAAAGAGCCAAAAGTGGAAAAATGAAAATATGAAAAATAAATTAGAATATGTTGAGTGTAACATAAGATTATAACTTATTTTAAGTGTGTTTAAAAAATGCTGAGTTCATTTAAGTAAAATTTCAGCTTTATGTTACGTAGTGTCTAAAAAGTGTTGCGCGTTACTTTCAAGTCTCTCTCTCACAATGCTGTTAGCCACTACTGCTTGTCTCAAAAGTTCGAACTCAACAGAGTGCTATATGTATAATAATGCCACATTTTATTGCAGATTATGTATTTAGAAACATATCTGCCATTTTTGTGAGTGTACTGTAATTCTCAGGTACTGCAGATGCCAGTCTTTAAATTAGATCTTTAAAAATGACAGGGTATTACTGAACGTTAGAAAAACAGAATTAGTGAACCTAAGGATGAGTCGCAACATGAACTAATTAAGACCTTGTGGTAGTTGAAAATGTGTTTAAAATCTTTAATAATGATACTTATTACTGTATTATACATATAACTGTGTTTACTACTGAGCATTATGAAGATAGAAGAAATGAAAATAACAGCCTGTGTCATGTCAAAAACTGCTTAAGATCAGCTGATAGTTAAATATTGCTCTTTAGTAACTAATATGTAGTTACACTGAATTTCATTTAATTTCTCAAAAATTTTGCAGGCAACAAATTGTTTTTCAATAAGAGTTTTGATCTGATTGTAGCAAAGCGTAATTTAAAAATATTTCTATTAGTTGAGTTGACAATTTTTTAGACGTGAATAAGATGGCTCTAACAAACTGTATTAGAAATGTAAAAAGTGAGAAAGAATGGAAAGAAAAAAGGAAAATAACAAGAGAAATAAGAGAAAAAGCCATACAAAGAACATAAAACTGAACTGCACCAAGAACTACTTAAAATTGTATAGTTGCTGAGAATGAATCTCAATATAATCAATAATAATTATACTTAATGTAATTTGACTTGATTTCTCAGAGATTTCGCAGACAATTTTTTCAAAGAATATTGATCTGATTGTAATTAAATGTAATACCACGACCAAACTTGAGCAAAGCGAGTGTTTGGAAGCTTTATGATAAATGCATATGTGCACACAACTTCCAAAAAGTATCCATCTACGTCATACCTGTCAAGGGAGAAATTTGAAATTATTTAAATTTATAATTAAATTAAATAATTAATAATTAATATATTATTTAATATTTCAAATTTGATATTTAAGAGAAAAGTAATAATAATAATAAATTGATATTTAAATAAGATTGAAAAAACTGTAGTGTTTTCGTGTATTTCCTCTGAGTGTAATAATATTATGGTTCTGTGGTTCTATAAGTAATGGTTAGCATCTGGACCTTGAGTTCAATTTCTCCTAAGACAAATTTTGACCGCAGACAAAGTGGCACTTCTGCCTCACAAAAATCAAACTGCTGCTAGGCAGGGCCAAAATCAGAAGCCAAATTGTAATAAGAACTCAATCAATGGAGATGGGCCCTCCTATAGTTCTTGCAACTTGTTTTGACAGTAACGGCTATTGCAATGATGAGCCCAAGTATCAAAGTTCCCAACAAGTAGTATTGATAAGCCTACTAGTACTTGTAGGCAATTATTGTAATAGACAACAAGAACGCGTCAGTGGTTTGTTCTCAAGTGCCTGTAACTCTATTTCCTTTAGAAGAACAAAAATAACAGTAATTCGCTCAATACTAACTAGCCAAAGCAAAAATAACAATACGCTTGTATAATTAGTCCTATTAGTTATGACCTTTCTAGGTTTAATAGTTAAGTGTGTCTGCGAGGCGTGTAGTGAGAGGCAAAGCGTGTAGTGACGAGGCGTGTAGTTCAGCCCTCCTTCTGCTGGCAGAGGGCTGAACGAAATGTATTTCCTAAGGGCTTTGTAGTTTCCTGGCTCTTTGGATAGATTGTATCTGCTATATGGTTCCTCCTCAATGGGTTGATCTTCTGCAGGCTGTCTGCTGCAGGCTCCTATGGCTTATATTAGCTTCTCTCTGAGCCCTCTTTTTGCTACTTGGCTTGCTGCCAAGTTGCTGTCCCTGGCTCGCTGCCAGATGTGCTCTATATGTGCCCTCTTTTAGCTACTTGGCTTGCTGCCAAGTTGCTGTCTCTGGCTCGCTGCCAGATGCGCTCTCTATGTGCCCTCTTTTTGCTACTTGGCTTGCTGTCAAGTTGCTGTCTCTGGCTCGCTGCCAGATGCGCTCTCTATGCGCCCTCTTTGGCTGCTTGGCTCGTTGCCAAGTTACTGTCTCTGGCTCGCTGCCAGATGCGCTCTGGCTCGCTGCCAGATCCTGTCTGTTTTGGCTTGCTGCCAGCTCTTCCTTATATACTTATTCTTGGATGAGTGTCAAATGTCACTGAATTCTTACAACATTTTCGTAATGTCTATTTCTAGTGTCTTCGATGTTAGCCAGCGGTCCTTTCTGACATTTGATATCTGACGCCTTGACAGTTGACATCTTATGGGATTCCATGACGATGCGATACACTCGTTAATTAAACTAAGTCAATAATTTGTACAAGATTGGCCATAACCTGAAAACCGTCAATAGCTGATTCATATAAAATGGATTTTGTTATAATATGCATTCTGAGACAGTTATAATAATCTAGCTTACATAAAGCAAAAGAGATATTCATATTTCATGCTTTTCTATATTTATTACATCAATTCTAATTTTCAAAACAAAAAAATTTATGCATAGTTATATTATGATTTTACAATGTCATACTATCTATAATAAATGATGTTATAAGCTATATCTATAAAAGTGTTGTAAACATTTGGTTCGTTTATAAATGGTTGGCGGTTCGATGTATGTATGTCCTTGCTTGTGCTTGTCCTGTAATTGATTAGCATACAGCTATACATCTTCATGTGTAGTGGTGACATCATATATTGTCAAGCTTGTTAATATCTCTTCATCAACTGTAATGGTTAGATGGCTACTATGCTTGATACACGAGAGCATAGGGGTAATACATTACACTGTTTGCAGCAGTGGGGAGAGATTGCCGTTGATCTTAATTTGTCTAAGTTTCCTATGCCGGCGTTACCTGTCAAACAATTTACTAATAAATTGTTTTGACAAGTAACGGCTGTTGTAGCAAGGCTACCAACATGGATGCTGTCCTATCTCCGCAGTCTGACACGCGGACCTGTCAGAGCTTCCAATGCTGATGCATTCCTAGCTTGGCAGTTTATTACGCTTTTGTTTTAGCGTTACAATATCCACAATGCCAATTTTAGCGGGATTGCTGCTTTCTGCAAACTTTCAAGTTTTCCAACCCTGACATACCCAAACCCTTCTACCGAAACCCCATCAAAAAATTTAACCCTTTTTCTGTGGAGTTCTGTTCTTGTAGCATTTCAAGTATAATAATGATACAAAACACATATAAACCTATTTAAATACGTTACCAAGTCTTTGAAAATTGTCGACAATATCTTAAAACTAACCTATCTGATCGAATTATACATAACTAGAAAAACTAATTTAGCTTAAAATCGCCATTAAAACCTGACAAACCTTTTTATTCGAAATTAAGATCGACAGATAGTAGAACCATAAAGCTGTGCGCACCTCACAAGAAAAACATGCACATTTCACCAGTGCATGGCCGAAATTACCCCTAGAATATTATTTGTTGCTCTCTCTTGACAGAGAACAGCTCATATTGGAAAAAGTTCATTTCCTGTTACAACGGTAAAATATTGAGAATAGTAAATTTAAGATCTTGAGATTAGATTTTACTGAAGTATGCTTTTTTCATTATTAGAAAAACTGAAAGATTTGCGCGCCTTCAGTAAAATCCAATTTCAAGATCTTAAAGTTACTATTCATCGGCTCACACAAACCAACTATCAATATTTTACTGTTGTAACAGGAAACGAACTTTTTCCAATATGAACTATCCTCTTCCCTCTCTCGAGTTTGAAACATTAACGACCTACTTGTTAACAACATCGCTATGGCGCGCATCACTCAATTAGCTATCAATGACCAAATCCTACAACGTAAAAGAGAGGAGACTAGACTGCGTAACCTTTAACAGAACACTGCACTTATCTAACAAAACTATTTCTATTATTTTCTATATGACCTTTTTCTAAACACTTTATATGTTTCCTTTTCTATATTTCTATTATTATATGTTTCCTTTATTATTAGTTTGTATACAAAATACTTTACATATACTTATATAAGGCCTACATACAAACCTTATTTACAACATTATTCTATATCATACACCATTATGCAATTTCTATTACTTTTTATACAACTTTACATTGCCCATATACTTTCCATTCACAACATTCCTAACACTTTTCTATACTTACACTTCTAAAATAGAACTTTTTCACCTTTATATATCTATTTATATTACACTGCCAAATACAACTGTAATATCAACAATTAACCAATTACTCATATACCTGGTTTCAACCCAACTTTATCTCTAAAATAAATTGTTAGCTGCACTTTTTTGGAGTCGTGCTCCCTTAAATTTATTTTATATTATCTCGAACAACTCTCATTTCCACTATACTCTGTCAATTCCTGGTGACAAATACTTTTCAACAAACAGCAGTACCCTTTCTTTTTTCCATTATCATTTTGGTCGTGGCTGTATGACAGAGAATTTCTATTTCAAAAATATTTCTATAAATAAAGCTGACAGATTTTGGGCATAAATGAGATGGCTTGAGCAAACTATACTAGGAATTTAAAAGCGAGAAGGTATGGAGAGGTAAAAAGGGAACAAGAGAAGTAGAGAAAAATGAAAAAGGAAACAACGAAGAAATGAGAGAAAAGCTACAACTGCAAAACTACAAACTACAACTGCTCAGTATAAATTCACAGCTCATTTCCAGGACTACTAATGAGAGAGGCAACAACTAAATTTGCTAAATGTATAGTAGATACGCTGCCAATATGTATATTTTAAAGGAAATTTTATTTGTTCTTTGCAACGGTAAACTATGAAATGTAATATTTTTAAATAATCATTTGATTGGTGTAAAAGTTGACTAAAATTTATAAGTTTTATAACTGAGAAAACTTTCACATAAGTAATGCTACAGATGACAATGCTGAACATAGCAGTAAGATACTATGCTAAGTAGCTGAATAACTAGGTTTATTTGATTTGTTGATGTTTACACTAAAGCAATTTTTGGGTGCTCTAAAACGTTCTCATACAAGTAACGGAGTTCTCTACTCCATAAAAGGTCACCTCTAATTTATATCAGCATTAGTAATAACGCTTGTCAAAGCACTCATACGAACATGGCTCCAATAAAAGTTGCTTTTCATAAGGCTTTACAGCTTGCGCAGTTGGACACAAAACACTTTTTATGGTGAACATTGTATGAACATGATTCATAGTTAGATCACGTGTTGAGTTTCTGATTATTGATTATTTTATAGTCTACCATTATATTCATTTGCTACTCAGTCTTGGCAGAATATTAATAAGGGCAAAAGAAGTGAGTGACTTATCACCTTATTACCGGTCAACAAATAGAGATTTGTGTACTAGCTAGTTAGTCATATGCCTACTGTTATATAAATTTAAGATGAATAGATAGTCAGAGAAGGTCTAGCATTTTTATTTGCCATATTGATAACTAAAATGTGTTTTAAAAATAATGCTCTGAAGCAGCGAGTTTAAAAATAGCTTGTGAGGATAGCAATGTACTTCTTATTCCAATTTTGCTTCTAAAAAGTCTAAAATTTGAACTGATTTACCTGCTGTATTAGTCACAAAGGTTGACTTTTTGTCCTAATGTCAAGTTTAATTTATCACGGGTAGCTCTCACTAGTTGAGCTAGTTCTTATCTCAAGTTAGGAAAACATTCATTTACTGCATCGAAATACAATATATGTTTGGAATATCCTCCAATACTTTAGACATGCCTTTATTTAAACTCCATCATGTGTATGCAACGTCCCTTAACTTGATAACATGTTTCAGCTGTCAAGCTCAGGCTAAACCAGATACCTTTCAAAAAGTGTCTTCATTGGTCAAGGAGCTTGCAGAAGGCAGCTTAAATGTTTTGTGTGTAGACTCGTATAATACATGTAGTTTGTATATGTATATTATCTAAGGAGTAACTAAATTGTTTTCAAAACTAACAAAAATTTTTAATATATGCCTCTGAACAGATAGCAACACCCAAAATGCTGTAATCAAGTTTAAACAAATTTATCATCTGAAGTTTTTCTTACTGAGCCAAAGCATGATGTAGACTTACAAATTTTCAAACAGTTTCATAACCAGTTATGAAAAGCAATGTCACACACTACTATGAGGGAGTAAGGAAAACTGTAACTATTGTATTACGGTATTAATATTACTAGATATGTGCAAAGAATATATGCAAGTCTTAGAATAAATTTATTTGAATAATTCTAGCGTAGCTTAATGTTGACAATTCTAACATTCTTATTAACTACTTAGATTTAATCTTATTTTACTATATGAGAGCAGACATTGAAACTTAATTGTTCATATATATTTCCCTTGACATGATGTTTGAAAGCGAACAAAAGTTTGGTGATGCAATGCTCAAGGCCTGTTTGTATTGACGTAAGATACAGTTGACAGACCTACATGTAGTTACAGTGACTTTTAAAAGGTTTATCATGCTATACACCCACGTAATACAAGAACAGTCGCAATAGACTTATTCATAAAAGAATTTTAAGTTCTTTTCAACGTATTCCCTCAGGCCTTTGAATTCTCTCTATGCATTTCTTGGTAGTAGGCATGAGCAATAATTATTATTAGAAGTAGGCACACAATACGCTATTAAGTCCTGCATGAATTCATAAACTTGGATTTGTCGTTATCTGGTAAAATAAGTCTATGGTAACTGGTTACCATAGAACCAGTTATCATAGATGGGAGTAACTAACGGGATTAACTCTAATACTGAAACATCATGTGCAGAAAAAAAAACTGTCACTGTTAAGATTTTACTAGATTACCCACTAGGAAACACTGTCATGTTTATCTATATAATTAAAAGCATTTGCTAATAGCAAGGAAAGGGCATAGAAATAAGATTGTTATGAAAATTTTGGCAAGTGATGACAATTAAAATCACTTGAAGAAACAAAAACTTTGAGATATTTATTATGGAAATAGTTAAGCAATGATAGTCACATTAGTTTAGCTAGTAGCAGCATCTTTAAGTGTGGGTGGTTGTTGGTACCAACCAAAATTGTGTTTTGATCTCAGTGAATCTTATACTATATTCATGTAAGTTGATGGAATACATTAACTGCTCTAATAAAACTGTTTTTAATCAGACAGCTTTATTCGGTGTCAAGATAAGGCTAAGTGTGACATATTTCTATGTCAGTTTGGCAGGTAACATTCATGTTTGCTCTAGCCCTTAAAGATGAGAGTTGCTTTTGCTGTATTATTATAAACTTGAGTTCAGAGATATTACTTCTACTGGTAAAATATTTGTGTCACAGCAGACTAAATATAGCCTTTGTGGCATTTGATTCTATTTTAAACGATTCTGGTTGTCCATAATCAAACGAGCATTAAGGTTACGTTGCCAACTCAGTGTTTCCTTTGCACTAAAGTGTAAAAAGAACAACTGCTAAAGATCCATACGGTAGTTAATAAACCTTAGTTTAAATAACGAGAGCCCCAGTGATAGTATTACAGTGGTTCAAACACAATATTCAAAAATTACACACATTTTCAAATAATTTAGAACAAACAGAGACAAAAATATAAGCTTTCCAAACTAATCGTAGCAACAGATGTGCAGAATCGATATTACTAAATGATGAATGTTTAAGAAAGAGAAGGTGTTGGTTGGAAGTGGTATGATGAGGGTTGAGAGAAATTAAGCATTTGTTCTCTTCAAATTTTTTACTTTCTTTAGATCTTAAAGTCAAATTTTTCAAAGCCATGCTACTATATTCCCTAGCAAAAGGTAGAGAACAAATTGCTTAGCAACTACCGTACAGCATGTATGTAGAAAACTAGAAGGTGGGATGAAAAATTGATATAATAATACAAATTTCGAGTTACACTGTGCACTGTAGCTGTTACAAAGATAAATAGGAATTCAGTTGACTTGTACAAAAACTAGCACTTTTGCAGACTGTTGGTTTTCTCCTAGTCTATTGCGCTCTTAAATAAAATGAACGGTTAAATGATCATATCGAATAAAGTTGACATGATAATACAAACTTGAATGTATGTTTCATCTAGTACTAGTATAAACAGTGATAGGAGTTCAGATCACTTGGTCAAAAACTTACAGGCTTATAGACTGCTGATATACTCATAGCCTAATCAAAAGGCTGGAATAACAAGGTTATTATATTACAATAAAGGATAGATCAACGATAAGCTATTGGGCAATGCTTGTTATTGGTTAAACACGATGACTGCTTTTGCGTCACTGATATGTTGTATTGCCAATACCACAATTCAGTGATGGAGGTCAGAGAATGAAGAGTGATTCACAACTAATCAAACCTTAGCCAAGCTTATCCTTAGTCTAGTGAGTTCTCGTTGTACTATATAATTAGTCTTGAGTTAGTAGATCAATAGATATGTGGGTTAAAGAGTTGATATGAAAACTGCAATCAAATATGGGGCTTCTAGTAATAGTTTAGAAGTTTGTCTGTAAAGTTACAGTATATGAAATGATATGCAATTGACAGCTCAAGCAAGAAAGCTTCTTGTTTGTATTTCCAGATTTATGCTAAATTTATTCAAGAAGTCAAAAAGGCCTTCAATTTACACAACTTTTATACTTAGTAGGTCTTGCAATGCTTTAATAACCCAACTTACAAAGCTGCACTCAGTAATTTTAGTTAATCCATCAGCTAAGCTGTTTCGATTGATTGACTATTTAAAGATAAAAAGGTGTTCATTCATATTGTTCTAAACAAAAGAGTTTTAGCAAGTTTTTAGCAGGCAGCAGTTTTATTATCGCTAAAAGTTTGATTACCAACATGTTTCACAAGTAAGCAAGACAAAATGGTGTTTTCTAGTACAAGATGGAGTAACAAGAGAATCACTCACGCACACTGTCTATATTGAGTAATATTGAACTAATCAAACTCTGCTTACTGCATTTTAATAAAGATACATATTTTATGCCATGCTGCTATAGTATTAAATTTGAAAGAGTAATATTTAGCAGAAAACACCATAAAATATTGAGTTTATTAGTTTTTTAGATTCAATTTTACTTCTGAGCTTTTAATGATCACAATGGAACAGCAACCCCAAATGCAACCACCACAGCAACCACCACAGCAGCCACCACAGCAACCACCACAGCAACCACTACAGCAACCACCACAACAACCACCACAGCAGCCACTACAGCAACCACCACAGCAACCACCACAGCAACAGTTTGCTGTACAGCCTGGTGTTGCAATTGTAACACAGAATCCTCAAAGAGAAGGTTATAAACTGAGGGGAACAGCCCTGAACCAGCTAAAGTGGTAAGCAGATGGTCTGATTAGCTAATTTAATATGAAGTTAAACACTGGTGGGTACCTGATAAACACGTAAAAATTAAGATCTAGCAATAAAATTGTTCTTTTAAAGCAGCTACCAGTCTATTTAGAGAAAATAATCTTTATCATCAAACAATGATAGTTTGGTTTTATTTATAAATTGGCTCTTTACTTTCCTACAGAGTTAGAAACTTAAAGTTAATAACTAGAGCTGTTCAATAAATAACAAATATATAATATAAACTCAACCAAATATCTACAAAGTGTAATGAATGGTTTTACAAAAGAAAGGCATCAAAATGCGAACATTATGAATTGTTTTTACTAGGTGAATACTCCGCATTGCCTGGGTAATATAAAGTCTTTGGACAGAAAGATTATTTTAATTTAACATGTAGCACATTTACAATTCTAACTTTTATATCATGAAGAAAAGTTTCATCATGAAGTTATATTTATTTAACTTCATATCATGAAAAAAAGTTTTTTTGTGCAGTTCAAATGAACTAAGAAAAAAATAAAACAACTGTAAAGGTTTTCAAACTTTTTCAAACAATTGTAAGTTTTATCTTTTAATAAACATTATGAGCTATCTTAGCTCTATCCAATAAATTACTTGTAAATAATAAAGGCAGTAGCCCTGACCCAGCTGCAATAGTTAGTAGATTGTCAAACGCAACAGATTCTGCATGATAGACCCCTAGGAATGCTCATGTTAATGATGTTAATGTTTTGATTAT
Organism: Watersipora subatra; assembly: GCF_963576615.1. Taxonomy (NCBI): domain Eukaryota; kingdom Metazoa; phylum Bryozoa; class Gymnolaemata; order Cheilostomatida; family Watersiporidae; genus Watersipora; species Watersipora subatra. Next base: position 63,240,398 of record NC_088709.1, read on the forward strand.
CTGAAAAAGTGGTCCTGTTACAGGTTTTCAATTGCTCAACTAGTGATGGGAGGACTTTGTATTCTGTTTGGAATCATTCTCATACCTATTGAAGCAACCGCATATTATACAACAATCTACTCCGGTGGCTTTGGTTATTGGTGTGGACCCTATGTGAGTCATTATGAACCACAATGTTTACAATCTTTTTATGTACAAGACATGTCTGTGTATATCGCTAACCATAAAAAAACTCAATTATGCCTGGTATATAAATGGGAAGTGAGTTATTTCGCAAAAGAGAAAAACAAAATTAGAGTACACATAGTGTTTGGCCATGGTAATCTTATTGCAATTTTTAATTTTCACTTTACTTATCTTTACCATCAGCGTGTTAGTAATAAAACAACTAGTAGTAGTAGCTTAAAAAGTTGGAGACTTGTTGTTTACTGTTTATCTATTTATATGTGTAATTAGGTAACATAGGTTCAGAATTTGTGTGAAATCTTTTTTGTGTCACACTAATGATTTACCACTATTTCAGCCTGTTAAAAATAAAACAACTAGTAATAATAATAATAACAAATAATTAATTAACAATCTTTCTTTGACTAACTGAAGTTAGAGCCTAGTTAACTATGATATCTGATTATTGGATTATAACAGTTTTTGCGGATACTCCAAACGTAAGAGTCAGATGATACAAACAATAAGAAATTTTGTTTCTGCATAAAATACCTTCAGCTTTTCTAATAAGCAGCTTATACTTAACAAAAATTAAGAAATAAACCTTTTCACGTTTTACAGATTTATAACAGATACCAACATTTTAGATGGTTGCAAAGTGCACCTGAACAAGATTTTATACCTCTCAAATGTTTACGAAGTTACTCAAATGTATTTGCTTTCTCTATTCGTAGCAAAAAAGCTCTAGTTTTAGTCTGTTACGTGTACTGTTTGCTGGCTAGGTGAACCAAGTTATATTTGCTTTTTGTATGGTTAAGCTTACAGAAAGCAATTTTTTGAGAGAAAATGCATTGCCCTTTTGAGGTAGTAACATAGCAAATGTACAACTAAATCAGAATTGTATTTAATACTTTGCAAAATTTCACATTTTATGAAATAGTTTTATCATTCAAATCTTGCTAACCATAAAAACAACCCAATTGTGTCTGGTATATGAATAGAAAGTGAGTTACTTTGCACAAGAGATAAATAAAATTTCTATCTTCAGCTTGTTAGTAATAAAACTATTAGTAATAATAATAACATAATAATAGCATAATAATAGCATAATAATAACATAATTATAACATAATTATAACATAATAATAACATAATTATAACATAATTATAACATAATTATAACATAATAATAGCATAATAATAACATAATAATAACATAATAATAGCATAATAATAGCATAATAATAACATAATAATAACATAATAATAACATAATAATAACATAATTATAACATAATTATAACATAATAATAGCATAATAATAGCATAATAATAACATAATTATAACATAATTATAACATAATAATAGCATAATAATAACATAATAATAACATAATTATAACATAATAATAGCATAATAATAACATAATAATAACATAATAATAGCATAATAATAGCATAATAATAACATAATAATAACATAATAATAACATAATAATAACATAATTATAACATAATTATAACATAATAATAGCATAATAATAGCATAATAATAATATAATTATAACATAATTATAACATAATAATAGCATAATAATAACATAATAATAACATAATAATAACATAATAATAACATAATTATAACATAATTATAACATAATAATAGCATAATAATAGCATAATAATAATATAATTATAACATAATTATAACATAATAATAGCATAATAATAACATAATAATAACATAATTATAACATAATAATAGCATAATAATAACATAATAATAACATAATAATAACATAATAATAACATAATTATAACATAATTATAACATAATAATAGCATAATAATAGCATAATAATAATATAATTATAACATAATTATAACATAATAATAGCATAATAATAACATAATAATAACATAATTATAACATAATAATAGCATAATAATAACATAATAATAACATAATAATAACATAATAATAACATAATTATAACATAATTATAACATAATAATAGCATAATAATAACATAATTGTAACATAATAATAGCATAATAATAACATAATAATAACATAATTATAACATAATAATAGCATAATAATAACATAATTGTAACATAATAATAGCATAATAATAACATAATAATAGCAAATAATTAATTAACAATCTTTTATTGACTAACTGAAGTTAGAGCCTGTTTAGTTTTGATATCTGATTACCGGATTCCTTGAGTTCATGCTAGTACTTCAAGAGTGAAGTGTTTCAAGTGAAACTTCACACTTTAATTTTAAATAGCTGGTAATACTTCATGCACTGAACTGCTGTATGCCAATTTAACTACACATGATGTAAGGTTGTATGCTTTTACATAAACTACCTTAAATTAATATAGAAATAAGCTAACATTGGGCCATGGTATCCCTGCTTGCATAACTTTGAAGCTGTAAGTTGTAAAGAAACAGAAAGTAACACATTTTCTAACTTTGATTTTATTTACAGTTTGTTCTTGTTGGAGGGTTTGGATTCGGTGCTGTCAAGCATAATATTGATCGCTGGGTAAGTGGTGTGTAGTAATAGTCATGTACATAGATATGTCATATAATTAATAACTAATTAATAATTATAACAACCATTATATTGAATAGCACTGAGCTAAATGAACCTGTATGGTTTTTTACAATATCAATCAGGTATTATAGTCAGACTGTGGTAGTTGATACTGATGCATTATCTTAATATTGAATGTGACATTTGTTTAACTGAAACAATATAGCAGTAGCATATATTAAAATGCTTTAATTTCAGCACCAATTAAATCAATCTACATGTATGAGGTTTATGTACATAAGTCCACATACATAAGGTTTACTGGGTTCAAATACACTAGCTTCACTTTCTCACTCCAGTAGATCAGCCAGAAACAGAAGATATAAATTGTAAAGTTAGTCTATTTGGTTCAAATATTTACTTTTTTAGAATTTTTTATGTGCTGCGGTAGTGGTAATTGGACATAGTGATAATATTTAGTTTTAGCATTCGCACATATAACTTTACATGTGTATATATTTTACATTCTAAAATTGTTGTAATCAAACGTAATATTTGCAAAGTTGTAAAGTTATATTTGCATATAACTTGTTATAACTCTAAAATTGTTGTAATCAAATGTTATATTTGCCAAGTTGTAAAGTTATATTTGCGTATAACTTTACATGTGTATATATTTTACATTCTAAAATTGTTGTAACCAAACATATTAATGATAAGCGGTAATTGTACATGTAAAAAGCTTTGTTTTATTGTAGATCACTGCTACATTGGTTCTTAACATTATTGGCTCTGCTCTATTCGTTTCAACGCTGATTACGATGTCTTCTATTGATTTGGGTATTAATGCTTCAACCAGTTGTTACAGAACCGGTTCTTGCCCAGTAAGTGTCAATGCTTTAATAGCTTTTTAGTATTTTCCTTACTAGTTATGGGCTAGCAAGTATTGATGACAACTATGCATGAATAACCAACAAGCCAATGTTTTCTTAAATGTCTTCAGTGCAATAAGCACTCAAAGGACACTTTCATTCATTCTTCACCTGATGTAAAGCGATATTTAACAGCTCAGACTAAATATCAAGTTACTGCAAACAATAACAAACTTCTGTGTAGTTGTAAACTGTGATGGAATTATTTAGCTATGGTGCTATCAGGCTGATTGTACCGTAACTAAATACAGATATTCAAGTGTGGAACACTCAATACTGTAACAATGGTACAATGTACTGATTACTAGATATATTGTAAAATAGTGAAATGCTGATATGGTACTATCATTCCCTATTATCTAGCCCAAGAGGTATACTAAAAAAACTTTTGCACAACTTACATGTATGCCCGATGCGTGATCCAAAAATCCAAGACAGCCAAGAAAGTTATAATAGCCAGCTTTATCAAAACCTGATGCACTTGTAGTTGCTATAAATTACTTCTGACTGACTTCTTTTTGTATTCTGTACAGTTACCATATCAGCAATCATGAATATAGAACAATAAACGGTGGTGTGAGTTACCGACATGTTTTATGAGTTACAAAGTTTTACAACTAAAGCACAAAATTGAAAAAGTAAACCCTATAGCTGCAGCAGACATGGTTGCATAAACTTTTAGAATTTCTCACACCAAAAAGTCAAATAGGAAATCCAGGATTGAAATTCTCAATGTTTTAAAACATTTAAACAGCTTTAAATTTAAACCTTATTTTAATTTACTCTGTACAGTTAATAAGAGTGGCAAATAATATTTGAATAAAACAAGAAAAACTGACTGGAATTTGCACCAATCAGTTCAGAATATATTTGACAATATCTTTTAAAAAATGAATCTTCTCTGAAAAGTACAGTCATGTGCAAAAGTATGGAGCTGCCTCTGAAGTATTTATAATTTCAGACTTCAAGCTTTTGTTACTCAACTTAGAATAAGGCTACAGCAAATATATTAGTATCATTTTAATGCTGAGAGTGTCCTCTATCTGATTATTTTATATTTTAATTTGCTAAATTAATAGTTAAAACAATAGGCTGCTCTCTATTGTTTAATGCATGTATTTATATAATTTACTAAAAAGATTTCAAAGGTGAAACACTCTTCGAACAAGTTGGTGGCCCTGAAAAAGACTGTTGGTTGTATAAATATTCTCTATAAGACACTGAAGGTGATTTCTGAAGCTTGGTAGTATTAGTACTACTTTTTTCTCTATAACACGACGACAGCAGTTGGGCATTGATGCAACCAATTTTTCAGGTTCATTTGGCTCAATTACTTGGTGCCAAGCTCTCACAAGGCTTTCCATCAGCGCCTTTTTAATCTTGGGCTTAGTCTTGTTTAGTATAGCTGTTATATGCTGCATCAGATTTTCTATGGGATTCAAATCTGGGCTCTGAGATGGCCATGGCAATGTGCCGACTCCTTCTTGTTGCATTCACTCTTTGACTTTTTGGCACGATGGCAAGAGGCATTGTAATCCTGGAACCACCAGTTTGTTTAACTGTCTGGTTGTTCAACTGACTGGTGGTTTCTTCACAATGCCCTAGCATTTGGTGACATCTTACGTTGCATAATTTTGATGTATTTTTCTCCGTTTATCATGCCAAGTACAAAGTCGAGCGGTCTAACCCCTGATGCAGTCGTACAGCCCCAAACCATCACTGATGCAGAATGCTTTACCGTGGGAGTAATACACCACGACTTGAAAGCTTCTCCTGGTCTTCTTCTAACATACTACAAACCAGAGTGGTTAGTAACAGAAAAGATAAATTCATTGGAGAAAAGCGCTCTCTTCCACTGGTTCGCACTCCATGTCTTTTGCTGGCGTGCCTACTTTAATCAATTACTCCGCTGTTTCTTTGTCACCAGTTGATTTTTTTTGCTTTGCAGCCTTTCAACCTGGTAGCAATTGGGCATCTTCTAATGGTAGATGGATGCACTTTAAGATTGTTTGTGTCCTGCCAGTCTCGAGTTAGTTCACTGCTAGACCTTGTACAGTCTGCCAGGGAAAGCCGCACCGAAATTCTGTCTTCGCTACACGGGCTCTTTTTTGGGCGACCAGAGCGTGGTTCATTTTCAGTACTGCCAGCCTCGTTGAATCTTTGAATGACACCAGAGAGTCCTTTTCTTGAACAATCAACTCTTTTGGCAATTTATCGCATAAAAATTTCATCTTTATGGAGGAAAATAATGGTTGTTCGCTGTTCTGTGGTAGTTTTTATAGTGAGAGTATTACTAATAAAAATATTGTGCAACAAATGCACAGGTGGTTTAAAGTTCTTAATTTTATATCCTTAGGTACACAAAAATTGCAAAACTTTAAAAATTCTGAAACAGTGGCATCAAGAGATGGAATTATAATAGTTACTTGTACTCATTTCCACTTATTATTAAATACTATACTTATTTGAGTGAGAGTGTCATGTTCTTTAGGAAAATACACAAGTGGAGTAAAGTGTAATTATGTTTCAAACAGCACCATCCTAAAGAGGAGACTGTGAGGATTAAACTGATACCTTGTATTGTTATATTTGAAATAGTTCTCTTTATTCTATTTAGAATTGAACTTTAAATTCATGCAAATTCAAAAGGCGGCTCCATACTTTTGCACATGACTGTATAACACACTCAACTTGTTTGCAGGCGCTAGATGCTGCTCTGGCATTTAACATCTTACTAATTCTGCTCTCTGTTGCTGAATTGGTAATCACAATATGGAGTGCTGTACTCTGCTGTGGAGCTGTCTGTAGCTGTTGCCTCCCAACTCGCCCAAACCCCCGTGTCCTGTATGCTGACCCTGCTCTCCAAAATCAACAGCAGTGTATGGATTACCCAAGAACTGTGCCAGCTAATCAGGTCAATATCAGTGGCTAACAAATCACAACAGCTGGCCAAGTTCCAACAGGTAATTATTTTAAATCTAAAATCGGTCAAGTTTTACCACTAGATAGTTAAGCAGAAAACAATAAATAAGAAATGGTAAACACAGCTTTAGAACCAGAGTTGGAGATGAAAATTTTTCCATAAAATTTCTATAACCTTCCTATATAAATATATATATATATAATAATATAAATATAATTGTATATATTTATGTATTTTTATATGTAATAATTATAATAGATTGTAATTATAATTTGTATAATACAATTATATATATGGGTATAAATATGTATATACATGTATATGTATATATTTATACTAGCTATGCTATCCGGCATGGCCCGAGTAATAGAAAAGCCTTTGTGGACAAAAAATTGATTGGTATTTAACATATAACAACACTTGCCATTTTAACTTTCAAACTACATATCATGAGAAAAATGTTTTGTCTTACAAACAATGAGAAGTAGTGAGAGCTGCTTGCTATTAGTTTGGCACAGTGCCAATGGAAAATTTCAGTAAGCTAGTTAATAATGCCGGTAGGTATGACGTTATGTCACAGCATTGTTGTCCTGCTACGCTATTCTAATAATAGCTATAGCTGGAGCTCAAACTCCCAGGTCTCTGGTAGAAGACCCAAGTTAGAGCAGAAATTACCACCCACATGGGTTAACCGGGGTGAGAAAACAATTTTAAGTGTATATATATATATATATATATATATATATATATTATACATGTATAGATATATATATTTATATATATAGATATGTATATTTATATATATGTTTTTAACTTTTAAAAAATCTTGACACATTATGAAACATCTCTATCATGAAGACAAGGCGAGACAATTTGTAATTGCATCATTGTTTTTTTCATGTTAATACACTATTATTCTGTTTTAGCTCCAACACTGGTACATCAACAACCACCAGTTGGTTATAATGTCTAGCCACAGAAACCTCCTGCATACTATGATCTTGGACAGACAACTTTTTCCAAAGAATTCCAACCTGCACCTAAAAAAGACAACTCCTCCTAAAAAGTTTCCATCTGCAACTTAATCTATCGACCCTAGTTAATTGACCTAGTAAGATATTATTACTATTAAAGACTACCATACGACTTATACCCAAACGGTTTTCATATTATGAAAGCATCATTGAATCATAAACAGTGTATGTTTGTGTTTGTTTGTGAGTGTGTCAATGTTTTGTCAGTGTGTTTGTTTTCTGGTGAGAGATTTCTATTTTTATACAAAATACTCAACCTAGCTTTACAACGTTGTTTGTCTTTTAAACACAGCGTGTACGTGTTTTTAATTGTTTACTAACATTGGAAAATGAGAACAAATACATTACATATTACCCTGGTATAAATATTTGCTAAGGTTTTATGAGCAGAAAACTTATTACTGTTCTCCTGAGACCAAATTTTTTAAAAATGGTTAAAGAGTTGCTCGCTCACTGTACATGACTAGGCAACTTCTGGCAAATGCATTAGGCATTTGTTCAATAGATTTAGCTCATGATTTTTGTCCTTTCAAAGCACTTTGTTCAAAATGTTCCAAATATTTTTATTAAATGTGATCAATGTTGTGTATGAAAATACATATACAATCCAATTCAGTAAGAAGACCTGTAGACAGTGGAGCAAGTACAAACATTTCTGTTTAAACTTTCAATATTTGTATTGTATTTGGTGTTACTCTATGCATGTTTGATGCTCTGTACATCTAATAAAGTAAGAGCCCTACAACTAAAGCCAATAGTATTAAAACACTAACTTGGCCTCCTCCAAGCTCCAGAAAAATTGATTTTAAAATAAACTGTTAAGTACGGATCTGCTTGAGCTACCTAATAGTCTGGTAAGCTGCTGATGAAGCTTCATAGTAAAAAAAGAACATGAATTTATTATATTTTATATTAGTCTTCCACAGATACTCAACTAAAACGATCGTAATGATAGTAAAAGATGGTATTGTTTTGTCCAAAACTGACTGCCTTACTGCTAAGCAGCAAATAGTCTAGAGTGAAAGAATAAGCAATTTTATTATTATGGTTAGTTATTTCCTCCTTTTAATGACTGGTAACATAACTCTAGTCTTTTCAGTTTACTAAATGCTGTTATGTTTTTTAACCTTGACTTCTATTTAGTCTTGCAACTGGTGAATTTAGACTGCTGCCATATTATGGAGGAGCGAAAAGTTTGGTACTGGATTCCAATGCAATCTGTAGGGTGCAGCATTTACATGCAAGGAGCAAAGCTATCAGCATGTTTTACTAGAGGAGTTATATCTCCATCTGTAAACCGCTGTATGTAACTTAATTGCTACAATAATAACAAATAATAATAACAATAACCACAATAATTCACAATAATAACAATTCACCACAATAATAACAAAAATCAAGTGGAGAATCATCTGGTACTAAAAGTACTTCAATTTGGATGCTTCAAGATTGTCAAGGATGTTGACAATGATTATTTTATATAATACTAATGACTGCCCGGTGTTGCCTGGGTAATAAAAAGTGTTTGTGTAGAAAACTTATCTTTATTTAACTTTTTTTTAACTTTTAAACCATCATGGGAAAAGTTAAACGTTAAAGTTTAAAGTTAAACGTTTACAGTTTAAATCTTAACGTTAAAAGTTAACTTTTAAATCATGAGAAAAGCGTTTGTTGCTGTTCAAATAAAATAAAATTAAAACAATTATAAAGGTGTTTAAACGTGAAACAGTTTGCAAGTAATAGTTAGATAAAGTACATGTAATAACGTCAATACCGTATGTTGTAATACCACAGCTGTATGTGACATTGCTTTTTAGAACTGCCAATAAAGGTTCCTAAAACTCTATAAGTGCGCATCACTCCCAGGCTTATTAAAACTCTATAATTGTGCATCATGCCGAAGCTTATTCAGAAGAAAAATTAAATGACAACTTTGCTTAAACTTGATTAGATTTTTTTTGTTCTGTTCAAAGGTAAATCTTTAAATTTGTCGTTAGTTAAAAAAAATTTTCATTTTCTATAGATAAAGTACAAATAAAAACCATTATTCATGCTAAAATGCTATTGCTTTTATCTAATGTAATTAGCTACATGTGGTAGGTATATTTCCGCTTAATTTGATCAATCACACAAATTTTGAGCTAACATATGTGAGCTATTTAACCGATTGGGATGCTTTTGGAATGCTACTGGGTTTAGCCTTAGCCCAGACTGTTGCAATTCTTGTTATTAAGTTAAGGAGAGGTTGAGGCAGGTGATGGCATCTGGATAGAGCCTAATCCAAGGTATGGAACATCTTTCAACCATATTTTGTATTTAATGCACTAAACAGCTGCCCTGACAACTTATAATATGAACTAGCTCAACCTAGTTAGAGTTACTTGTGAAGAGAGAAACTTGACAATAAGACAGAAAGTCAGTCTTTGTGACTAATACAGTAGCTAGATCAGTTTATGTTTTAAGTTTAGAAGAAGAAACCTCCAGTAAAAAGCCCACCACTAGTTTTACCAGCTACGTTTACCTGTTTAAGAGCTATTTTAAAGCCGTTTCCAATTTTCAAAATTGTTGAGCGCCCTGCCGCACCCTCTCCAGTTTTCTATTTATCTAAAATTTATATATCAGTAGGCTTATAACTAACTAGCTTATATATACAGTCATATTAGTTGACTGGAAGCAGATTTGAAGATCACTCACTTCTCATGGCTTTTTCTGGATCTCACTATGACTGAGTAAAAACAGCTTTAATGATTGGGTATAAAATAATCAATACTCTGCACCGGATATAAACAATATGCCCTTATTTTACTGTGTACTTTGTGCTCTACTTTGCAAGCTGTAAAGCGTTATAAAAAACACTTGTTCTACCTGGTTCTAGTTTCATTTTGCTGCTTTGATAAGCATTATTATTGATGCTGATATAAATTAGAGTTGACCTTTTTTGGACTAGAGAACCTCGTTACTTGTATGAGAACGTTTTAGAGCACCCTAAAGATTTTTTAGTGTAAACATCAACAAATAAAGTAAACATAGTTCTTCAGCTACTTATCACAGTAACTTACTGCTATGTTCAACATTGTCATATGTAGCACTTACCTACGTGAATGATTTCTCAGTTATAGAACACAAGTTTTAGTCAACTTTTACATTGATTAAATTATAATTTATTCATAATTATATTAGCAAGAAAATTTTCTATCTGGTATCATGGCGTTTTGTTGTAAAATCAGTTGTAGCTCAAAGCATATGTTTCTTAATCAATAAAATTATCAGTAAACATACAGAAAAATCATATGTTATGGTCACATAGAAGATTTATACAATGATTGAAGGATAATAGACAAATTAAACATTAACTAAAAAGTTTAATGTTTTAACCTTAGTTCGAGGTGGTGTATATTATACTCTGATGAACACGAGGATCTTGTTGGTCACCTGAGATGATTGAAAAAATGCTGCAGTAATTTTTCGAACCATTTGGCGGGGCAATATGGGTAACATGATCAAATTATGACTAGATGATTAGACCAAGCTGAAACAAAACTGTAAATTAGCGAGCATCTATATTTGATAAGGGCTTTCCGGTAGAACCCAAGGTGCTTGTCATAAACTAGTGCTACAAGACGTCTTATAGTTAGCTTTTTATTGGCCTTTCATTTCACATGATAACACCACATGTCAAACAATAACTACATCAAGTTGATGCGTCATCAAAATAAAGAATTGCAAACTAAGGCAGTTTTTTTAAACTGTTAGTTTTTGAGCTTTTAGGAGCTTGTAATCACATTTCCATATATTTTGCACCTACAACGCAGCAGAGTAAGACATGGTGAACCTTTTGATACCAAATAACTGTAATGCGAATTTTGTTACAAGCCAACCTTTAAGCTTCGTGAAATAGAGAAAACGTGGGGCAGTTGAGATAAAGCCATAGATATAATAAACCCTAGATTGGCGAATAGTTATCATTACAATGGAGCAAAAGTGAGGCCTATAATTGGCTGTTGTTCTCACGACGTTACGTCGCAGTGATGTGCATCATTGCAACGGAGCCTTTAGCTGAGCAATGAGTTTAGTAGTGAAAGCATGCTTGTCCAACTAGTTTTTAAGTCACAAACGATACAATAAGACCAAATTATTGGTGAAATGTCATCAGAGGAAACTACAACACCCCAGGTATGTGAACCCACAATACAAATTTTAAATATTTGGGAAACCTAACCTTTGCACCTGTACTACATGTACATGTATATCATTGGTTCACGTTGTAAGAGAATACTGGAAACAAACCAACTACCAACTCAACTGAACTTACTTGTCTTTTCATGGTCTCATAACAACGAATATACTTTCCTATGATTATTCTGAATTGAAAGTGAAGTGAATGAATACTTGGAACTATCAAAAGAAAGAGTGTCTAGACTGATTACAACAACATATATTACAAACTTGTCTCTCAGCTGATAAGGTTGTAATCTAGTTTGGCATAATTGATCGAATGTCTTTTTTTGTCTCATTTCAAGTAATGTAATGATATCCCTTTTACTACATGTATGTATTGTTAATGTTTAGGCTAAGAAAAAGTCAAGCCGCAGTTAGTGCTGTGCCTATGGATGTTCAAGCAATCTTGAGAAATGCCCAGATCTGGCGTTTCATCGCTTTCCAAACGAGAAACGAGCTAAAACCCGTAATGCTTTGATAAAGGCGGTGCGAAGACAGGATTTTACTCCAATATCAAGCTCTGTATTATGCAGTGAACATGTTGAGAAAGACTGCTACCAGGTTCCACCAGGTATTGGAAGAAAACTAATGCTAAAACCTGATGCAATACTTACAATATTTACAGCTTATCCAATCTACTTTCAGCCAAAAGCTGTGAAAATACAGACACCAACCATAAGAACAGAAAGCCTGCCGAAACATGGAAGAACATATCAGACAGCAGCTAGCACCATAATACCTGACCCTGAAAATACTACACCTGGTGATACTACTAGCCACAATGATGAGCAACCTGCAGCTTTTAGCAATCAGGACACACCTACAGCCTCGACAACAAGCTGCCGACGTGGTGGTAGACCTAAACAGCCTGCTGTCACACGTATTTCAATAGTAAAAAGAAGAACCAAAACTCGACAGCAGAGAGTCTTTCAATTAGGCCAAGAGCAGAGGAATAGGATTCAAAATAATTTGATCACAATACTGAAAAAGGACAATATAACAATAACTTTATAACAATATAAAGCTTACATCGGTGGATGGATGTCTAGGAAAAGTATTGTCTCATGCACAGTGCATGCACAGTGCATGCACAGTGCATGCCACCAATCTACTCAAAACTATAGTAAATCGCTATATTAAAATAAGAATACACTATGCCGGTTCAAAGCAGGAATCTAGTTCAACCAACCTTAGACAAAAGCTATCTCGTCTAGTAATTTTCAGTCATGTCTAATGGGTGTTTAATACAGTGGTCCAACTTAACTGCTTCTAAACCACTTCTGATTCATTAGTTCGTTATTAGTTTAATTTCTATTTGATCACTCTTTGTATTATCAATGATATAGAAGCTTCTAAATCATTGGTATTATCCATTACCATGTGTCTAAGATTCTTGCCTTTCTCATCGAATGTCTGTTTTATATATTCTCAATAAAATATGCAGTCTCACATGCACAAACTATGGAAAAATTGAGCAGTTTTTAGTGCTGTCAATAGGAGTTAATAGATCAGATGATTCGCTTTACACATCGTCATGACGTTGCATCATGCTAATTATATGCCTCACTTGTTTTGATTATTCGCATAGCTAGGGTTTACTATTTCAATGGATAATGCTTTTCGTGACTCAGAGACTCAACTGAAGTTTCATTGAACAAATTGCATTATCAAATTGATATTCCTATCAAAAATAATTTGCGTTCTACAAAATAATTGAGAAGTTCAAAGCAATTATTAGTGGTTATAGTTTCATCATCATCTAACACATGATCTTAAATAGTTCTTGGTGTTACTTAGGCTTATTTTCATTACTTTTATCTTTATAATGTTCATTATTAAATATAGTAATAATAATATTAAGCAGTAGTAATAAATACATTAATAAGAATAATTATAAAGGAATTTGAATACATTTTCAACTACCATATCATCTTAGTTAGCTATTTGTTTATTTCATGTTTGGGTTCATTACTTCTATCTTCCTAGAATTCAGTAACATTCTATTATTTCTAAAAAAAGATCAGTTTCGATGAAAGCCACCTGCAGTACCCTAGCATTGTGAGTGGGCTTTGACAGCGCTACAATAAAAAGTGGTATTTATAGTCTTATCATTTTATCTGTGTCATCATGTTCAACAGCTTTGTACTTATTTGAAGAAGACAGACAATGTACTGTTACTATTATGGTAACTTCATGACACCAACTCTTTACATGAAGTATTTAGACTGTGTATTGTTTATTATGGTGAGTTGATGTCAATTCTAGGAAATTTTCACTAAAACAATAAGATTGTATTTGAACCAATAATCATTCAGTTTGATCCATCAAGTTTTAATCAATCGAAAATTCCATCAAGTCAGATGTTACTGTCTGCATATAATTAAGCTTTGAGTCTTTATTCCCAGCCGTGATGTCATTTGGCGGTTGTACTGGGGAATAAACCGTTCTTATGACTAGCTAGTATTTACTGAATTGTAATAGCTTTCTAATGTCTTCTTACCTTTACTTAGGCTTGTTAATATATACATTTCCACTTCGTTTCTTAAATATAACAACATAGAAACCAAATGCCATGCGTGAGCTTTGAACTCTTGGAAGCTAAATTGTTAACCAAGGGTGTGTAAGCATAGTGCTAATCCTGTCTTGTATTAGAAGTTAACATATCTTCTTAACCATTGCAACACAAGTTGGAAAGCTCAGAACTGATGTTGTTTTATTAAAATCTAGTTTATTTAGCTAGAATAGGTTTATTACTCCAAAACTTTAGACCTTAAATTGGACGGGCTGCTGCCTTCAATTCGTATTATGTGTGTACGAGTGTGCATTATACAATTTAGTAAGACTCAATAATTCTCTCACATTATTTTTGTCGGCATAATAATATCATTAAAATTTGATGGTTTTCCTTTTTGCCATGGTTATACTTAAAGTGTATTATGACTGATGGCTGTCCACTGCTATTCTGTACTTTAGTTACCAATACTCTGTTTCTCTCTTATGATTCATCTATGTGGTAAAAGTCATGGAACTTTCCATGTCTTGATTTTGCTTTGAGCTGCTTTTTTTTGCCCTTAACCAAACTTTTGAAAATCTGCTATTTTCATATTACATCTATGTTGTATTAGTACTTATTTAATAACACAATACAGTATTATCTTGAGATATACATGTAGCTTAATTTAATCCAGGAGTGAGCATGTGTGCCAATTCTTTTGTATCTCGCAGCGAATTATTTTGTATAAGATAACCAAAATCAAATCAGAAAATATATATATATATATCATGTAATTTAAGCAAAGTGAAAATAATTATTATTTATGAGTCTTATACCTGAGAAATTATTCACATTGGTACATTATAATTCACGTAAGATTTTGATTGCACCTTTTAGCACTTCAACGAAGTGTTTAAAGGTGCAATGAACAGCCGCTACATCTCAAAGTTGACACTGCAGCTTCATGCAATGTCATGCCTACAGGGATATTTGACTCTTTGCCGGTTTATACACCTCTACAAAAGTATGGCAAGTCACTAGTTTCATTTAGCAACCATGAACTAGATGTGCTAGGTAAAGTAACATTGTTGGTGGAAGTTAGCGCTCATTTTGTACAGCTAGATTTTGTACATCAAGTTTAGTTTACATCAAGATTTAGTGTCATCAAGTGCTGGTTAGAAGATCTTGTTAGGGCCACCAAACACAGTCAGCGGTGACACCGATAAAGCTTACCCAGATGTGTTCAGTGGTTTGGTGTGTCTCCGATGTAAACATGCTTTGCAATTTAAAGAAAATGCTAAACCAGTAATTCAAAGTGCCAAAAAGGTTCCCTTTAGATTATTCGATAAGTTGAAGTACACTTTTCAAAAAAAATTGAATCTTAGGGCGCTATAGCCAAAGTGAAACAGGCCATAGATTGGGTTCACTCTATTGTAAATGTATTATAACCTAATGGCTCACTTCAAATCTGTCCAAGTCCTACCGAGTTGAATAAATGTTTACGGCGTGAACATTGTGCACAACCAACGGCATCAGAAACATTTGCTAAACTATCTAAATCATGGGTATTCCAAATGTTAAATGCTTCACCTGGCTTCTTACAGTTGGAGCTAGCTGAAGATAGTAGCCTGCTCACCACATTTGCCACTCCCTTTGATAGACAGAGGTTTTTAAGATTTTCATATGGTATTTATTCAAGTCCAGATATATTTTGCCATACAGTTTCTGAACTTTTTGAGGATATAAAATGCTTTGAGTGCTATGTCGATGATTTCTTGATTCATGCACCACAATGACTGAGCATGATGCAATCTTTAAAGCAGTGCTAAAGAGGTTTGGATAATGAAACCTCCGGTTAAACGAGTCAAAATGTACATTCAGACAAAAGTACATCAAATATCTAGGTCACATAATTTGGGATGGGGTCATCAAGCCTGATCCAGCTAAGATCAAAGCAGTCATTGACATGCCTCAACCACAAAATGTGGAAGATGTTCATAGATTGCTTGAAATGGCAGCTTACCTCTCAAAGTTTTTCTATAATTTGTCAGACATAACCACCCCACTGCCAGGACTAACAAAGAAATGCAACTTAGTCATGGTCAGGCACACGTGACGAGTCCTGGGCACAACTGAAGGCTGTGGTGACATCCACTCCAGCATTGTGAATATGTGATTCATACTTGCCTATCCTATTATATGTGAACTCAATTCAGTTTGGCAGGAGTACAGTGAGCATTCGTAATGGGCAGTCAATTGAGTTTGCTAGCTGCACACTGACAGACACTCAGAAAAAATATGCTCAAATCGAAAAAAGAATATCTAGCAGTTCAGTTTGGCTTACAAAGATTCCATCAAAATATATATGGTCAACATGTAGTGGTGGAAACGGATCATCTCCCACTCATATAGGAACCATGAATAAGGGCCTTAATGATATCAGTCCAAGTTTATTGAGAATGAAACTACGCAATTAATTGTATGATTACACACTTGTGCATAAACCAGGTGAAGCTCTAGTTCTTGCAGATACACAATTCGCGTGCCTTTTTGGCAGATGTGTGTGAATATGCAGAAGTGCCAGGCTTACTAGATAAAAAACAAATATATTCGCTCAAAAGCGGTTTCCTTAGAAGTACAACGTTTAAAGACCAGCTCCTTAGCAAAGTACAATCAGACAGCACTCTACAAATCTTTAGCAGCTACATGTAAAATGGCTGGCCAGTTAATAGGAGCAAGTGCATCGAACCACTGAAACCATTTTACGCAGCGGGATATGACTTGACACCCGACGGTCTGATACTTGGAAACAGTCAAATAGTCATCCCTGTGTATATGCGCAAGCAGGTAATAGATATTATTCACATAGGACATTTAGGAGCAAGTAAGTGCATGTAGAAAGCCAAAAATTATGTATACTGACCAGGTTATTAGGGGCAAATACAGGATGTGGTGTTGTGTTGTGCTACATGTCAGGAGAATGTTAGGGCAAATCCACAATGTGCTTACAAACCATATGACATACCTCAGTATCCAATGCAATCAGTAAGCATAGATGTTTTTACTTAGCTGGCAAGGAGCATCTAGTCACGGTAAACAGATATTCCAAATGGCCTACTTGCTGTGAGCTGAAGAATGCAAAATCAAGTAACATTGTCTAGATACTGCATAGGCAGTTTCTCGACTTTGGTAGACCTGAGGTCCTAGTTACTAATAATGCTATTATAATAATAATGTATTTTACATCATTTGAATTTGAACAGTTTCTAAAAGAACTTGAGATACAGCACATCACATCTAGTCCATATTATTCTTGTTCTAACGGTCTTATTGAAAGGATGAATTAAACTACCAAGAGCAGCCTGAAATAGGGCCTATGAGTCAGGTCAAACATTGTTTGATCTCTTAGCTTCCTTTTGATTTACACCGCTTGGTGGAAAATTACCATCACCTTCAGTTCTATTACAATCAAGAAATCTGAGAAACCATCTTCAGTCCATGCCTCAACAACTCAAATTTCAGAAAGCAGATATTAACCTCATTGAGGAAACTTTCAGAGAGCACCAGCCTCAAGATATTTTTAACACAAGCTCTGCAAGGCGGCCTATTGAGAAGTGTGTAGGCATGAAAGTTTGGTGCCAGCTAGGCCATCGGCATCGGGTAAATTATGTGACCATATGGATAACAAAGACACCCAGGAGCTTTTATGTGGGTATCGACAAGGGTAGATTTTTCAGAAGGAACATAAAATTTTTGACGCCATACAAAAAAGCCCCAACAATCTTCACATTTACAAAACAGAACCCTGCGTAATTTCATTGCAGTTGAACATAGTTCGGCAAAAGGTCTAGACCGCAGTGACACAAAGTCAGAGACCACACAGCCCTTATTCTCATCAGATACCTCATAGTTTTCAGACCTCACTCACCAGCCCAGTAGTATTTATCAGTCACTCTCATCTGCGCAAACCCACACAACTAGGTCAGGTCACATATCCAAACCATCAGTCAGGCACCCTAAGTCAGGAAACTAACTTTAAAAATTGAGCATGTAACACTAATGTTATTTAGTAAGGTGCATCCACGGACATAAATTTTAGTTAACAGTTAAGTATGATTAACCTTGAAACAATTATATGGGTGGCCCAGCTAATGCTATCTTCATGACTCATCAGTACTAAGTAGGCAGCCTAGCTAGACAGTCGCCTTAAATTATGTTTGTCAACTTTCATACAATAAACCACCTGGTGGAGGCCCCACATTTTAACACCCATGAGACTTTGGAGAGCCAGTCAAACACCTGCTTGCTCAGCAAGTTTGTGGGACACCTTGTGTATATCAAAAACTGGATGGATGCCCCTCTGTGTCAAGCTACATCACCTGTGATCATAAAGGTCATTTTTCTTGGGTTACATCCTGCCTGAGTGAGTCCGTCTAGCTGGTCGGTACACCTGTTTTTGCTGTTAAAAGTGATGACGGCCTTTGTTCCACCAGTAGTTGGCACTATTGATGCAGCCCCTCATCGTTTCTTTCAATCAGACATTTCTTACTTTAGCAATCAAGCCAGACTTGTCTTTGCCCTCAGTAATTCCAGCACCGAAAGAGGTAAATCAGCAGCTTTTTCTGCAGCTGCCGAACCTCCTTTGTTAGCAACTGTACTAGAAGTTTGTCAAGAAGTCACCATCTGTCTGGCAGGCTTCTCTTTCAGGTATTTGACGAGTGGTCGTTGACACTTTTCAATTTTAATGTGAAGAAACTTTGTGACAGCTCGCATTTTGTCAGTCAAGGGAGTTAATACAGTCAGTTGGTGCCATTAAAAGACAGGGTTAGGTCACAGTGCTGCAGAAGATTTCTTCTACGATTTTGGCTATGTGGGAGCTCGGCACATTTCGGTAGGTATCTTGGACCAATTGTTTTATGCTGGCTGATCTTCTTATTGCTGGCCAGTTTCCAGCCTGCTGTGCTATTTGCAGAGCTTGTCGATCTTTTTCTCGGCCTGGTAGGATGCAGCTGTCATTTTCTCGACTTGGCTTGTTAAATCGGTTTTCATGCTGGCCTGAGGGTGCTGTAGCCAGCCAGTAGGCTGAGTCATTGGCCAGATCAGGGTTGGCAGGTGTCCTCTACGCTTTTTCAAAATTACACCATCTAACCTAACTGACTAAGTACTTCAATGTCTATTTTAAAAACAGCTGTTTAGGTGTCGGAAGTAGACAGAGCTGTAGCTAGGAACTGGCAAAATAAGAGTTATATTAGTATTGTCTGTATTGTAGAACTGTCACTTCATTAGATTTACAGAATATTATATGAGCATGAGCTAACATCGATTACAGCTCAAATGAGAAGTATGTAAACAGGATTGTTTGTGTTTGCATAAAAGGCTGCAGGTCTAGTGCAAGAGTTATCTCCTTTCTAGTTCTAGATTAGGCTATATTATTTCATCTCTAGGTTTTAGCTTACACCTCCTTTCTTTGTATATACATGTATATGTTGGTCCACAGCACAGTAACTACATTAAAGAAAAATATTTGGAAAAATTAGAACAATGCGTTTCAAAATGAAACAGAACAAAGAAATATTTTACACAAATGATTCACGCATTGGTTAGAAGTTGCCTGGTCATATAAAGTGAACAGGCAACTCCTATACCTTTATTAAATTTCCTGTTTGAGGAATACAGTATTATGAGCAGATAACTATCGGTTCATAGATACTTAACAAGGCTATCGAGCTAACATGTCATATATTTATATTGGGTTCCTATTTTAGGTGAAGGAAAGGAAAACACAGTGTATTTAGCAGACAGTGAAATAAGATGAAGTGGAAAGATGTGTATAAAAATATGAATTTCTTACCAGCAGACACATTGATGTACACACTGATTAATATTTAGTGACAATGTTTCTTACTGTTGCTAATATTTGAAAATAATATTTCTGATCTGATAGCTTTTAAAATAGCTATATCTTGCTAGACCAATTATTTAGGTTTGTTGGGGTAGTTGGCAGGTTGGAAATTCTGGTTAGTAGTTGTCTGTCCAATATCATAGTAAGTGGGAAGATGCTGTGGCTGGGCACTATAACCAACTGGTGGCTGTTGATGTACCAGTGTTGGAGCTAAAACAGAGTAATGGTTTATTATATTGAGAAGGCAATGATGAAATTAGTAGTTGTCTCCCCTTATCAAAAATGAGTTTCATAATGTGTCAAAAATTATAAAACAGTTTCCCTCTAATTGTTACACCTTTTTAAACGATTCACTATACATTTAAAAGTTTATGTTCTAATTTAGCTATGTTAGCCGTTCTCAAACATCGTAAAAGTAGTGTCAAAGTCAATGCCTGACTTTTAATGTTTATTAATCTTTTTGTTAAATTTAGCTTTTGAATGCATTTATCTTCTCTTAAACAATGTGCATTACATATAGATATAACTCATGTCATAGTAAGCTCATCACTTTTGTCATTTGAGCAATCTTTTGTCACTCATTGATCTTTTTATAATCTGGGAGACCACGAATTTGTTTCCTGTCAAAAAAGTCATCTATCATACTTTCAATGGCATAGGGAGTTACCTTCCTTCCTAGATCTGAGCTGCATTGATAAGGATTAATTAACTATATAGATATATATATATTCATGTAACCTACACCTTATATTTCATGCTAATAACACATAATGCTACATATGTATACTGAGCTGACATTTAAAATAGTCACCTGTTGTAACTTGGCCAGCTGTTGTGATTTAGTAACCACCCATGTTGACTTGATAATCTGGACCTGCTCCAAGGTTAACCACACACTGCTGTTGAGGTTGGAGAGCAGAGGCAGCATACAGAACATGGGGGTTGGGACGGGCTGGGACGCAGCAACTACAGACAGCTCCACAGCAGAGCACAGCACTCCATATCGTGATTATCAATTCAGCAACAGAGATCAGAACCAGAGAGCCGTTCAAAGACAAAGCAGCGTGTACTGCCTGCAAACAAGTTGGGAATGTTTTGCTTCTCAAAAGAGATTGTCAAATACATATTTTAACAAATTAGTGCAACGGCCAGCCGACTTTTGTGAGTCCATTCAAAAAGCATTAACTGTTCTTTTTAACTATGCAAAGTAAGTTAAGTAACGGTTTATTTTGAAAGTGTTTCAACACCAAAGATTTTGAGAACTTCAAGTTTAAGCCTTCTATACAAATTATTGGTGCCTGTGAAGTTCCAAAAGGTAAAGTAAACATGTAAGCTTCAGCTAATTTGTGCAGCTTTTCAAATTTTATTTTTTAGATGTAAAATATGGTAGGTAACTTGGTATACGAGTATAACACACCACAGTTTATCGTTTAACATTTTGACTATTTTATGGTTACTGTAAAAAATACAAGATGAAGTCAGTCATAAGTAATATATATGACAACTTAGGGTACTTTATGTTTGATACAATTGATGATCACAACTTTGTCCTACCTTGGTTGGGAGTCTTAGATAATCTAGCTACCACATTAGGCATAATTTGTTCAAGATTTTCTGGTCTATCTCCTCAGACCAGATCATTAGTGATAGTACCATAACAAAATACTTCCATCCTAGTTTTTATTACGCACAAGAGTTTGTATTTGTTTACAGCAGCTTGCAACCTAGTATAAGTTTTTACTTATCACTTGACTGACTGCAGAAAATAAATAAAAGTATTCGTTAAATTCTTACTAAACTGAAGACATACGAACACCTAACAATGTTGGTTACTGGTAGATAGTATTTACGAATACTAGTTAGCCTTAGGTTGATCGTTAGGGAGAAACACATTTAAATATTATTTGAAACATTAACACTTACTGAGCAATAATTGTAGTAGTAACCTCCACAACTGTAAGAAGCATTAATACCAAAACCCATGGAAGACATCACACTCAGCTGTAGAAAAAATAGTGCCGAGCTGATGATATTAAGAACCATAGTAGCTGTGATCTACAATAGAACAAAGTTGTTTATATGAACAGATATTGCATTTTATACCTATGTTTAATTGCCGCTGTCGTGAAATGTCGAACAACTCTAAAATAGTTAATATTTTTAACCAAATAGACAAACTTTACAGTTAATAATTAGTATTGATGATTGATATACTGAAGAGAGAAAGGGAGCTGGCATATTGTGATAGATTTATTAAGCTGAACCTTCCTAATTTCTATTTTTGGAATAGCATTTTAATTCAGAAGCCAGCTTGAGTGAAAAGCCCATAGACTAAAATGTAGCACTTGCTACATGTATATAAGCAACCGTGCCTCAATATTTGCTGAGAAAGAAGAGCACAGAATATGGAATTGTAAGCTACAAAGCAAAGAACTAAAAGGGCAAGAATTATGTTTGTTACCATAAAGAACAACGTGGCAAGATCAATTCATCCCTGTACAGCTTTGTGCATATATAGATCTTTGACTTTGTGCATTTACAAGTGTAGCTTTGTTGAGTATTTACTATTTTTATTCTCATTTCAGCATTACACTTGATTGCATTGAATTGTATTTAACTGTTCTGACTTTTCATGCTTATAGAACTTGAGTAACAAAGAATCACACTTGTTCACTAGCCACTTGCAATTGGCTAGTCAACGCTGACTTCCTCAACAATATTTGTACCCAAAAAAACCTTGTAAATGTTGTTCAATTTAGCTTTAACGAAATGAAAACATGTTTTCAGTCTAATGTATGATATTTGTATGTTAGTTTAGTTTAACAACCGTCAGATTTGATAATGCATGTAAAGCAGTTACTTGAGTCAATTATCAGTCTGAATTCTCTATCTGAATAGTATCGGATAAAAGCAATGTAGAATTATGTAAATTGGTCTTATTAAATATAATGAGTGTTATAACCTTCAATCATATTCAGGTACCTTGTCCCTTGTTGATGCATCACTTACCCAACCAACAGTATTATGCTTGACAGCACCGAGTCCAATTCCTCCAACGATAACAAACTGTAATTAAAGTCAAAGTTAACAGATGTGTTACTTTCTTTTCCTTTTAACTTACAGTTTTTACAGCTCTGCAAGCAGGAATACCATAACCGAATGTTAGTTTATTTTTATATTTATTTGAGGTAGTTTATGTTCCAAGACTCAAATCATGAGCTAAAACTAACCCCATATGTACCTAAAGTGACATGCAGCTTTTCAGTGTCTTTCGTATTGAAAAATAATTAAAACTTTTATAGAACTTTTCTTTTGGCTGTTTATTTTGTTTTCAAAAACACAAAGTCATTACTAATGACAACTTTCCTTCCCTACCGCTAGACAGAAATTAACACAGTAGCAGACTAGTGAGACCACCTCAAATACCTATTGCATCACTGACAGTCTAGTGTGTCCTACCATGACAGCACATACCGTCTCTAAAGGACAGTCATGTATAATAAGCGTTTTACCTCACTTTCCATTTACATGTATATAATACAATTTTGCTATGTTCATGGATCGGGTCATGAGCAGACAACTCTAAGGCATAGTATAAGATTGTGAACATTATCATTGTTCATAATGACTCACATAGACTCCACACCAGATACCATAGCCATTGAATGAGACATTCCAAGAAGAACTCACACTTCTTTCTACAGGTATGAGAATGATTCCAAACAGAATACAAAGTCCTCCCATCATTACTTGAGTGATTGATAATCTATAGCAGGACAAACTCTTTCTCGTTATGAAATCATAGACATCTGGGATTAGTAAGCAATTAAAGATGTTTATTATGTAGAATCTTTCACAGGTGAAAATTAAAATTATTGTTCAAAACTATCAAAATTTTGCAAATAGTTACAAAATTTTGTTAGAGAAATAAAATTATATGATAGCAAACTAATTACTATTGAAATAAAAGTTTGATAAACACTTTTTGATTCTAGTTATTATATGATTGACTTCGACATACGTATGAAGTTTGGTTATGTGTGAGACAAAAAAATTTTATTTCATCCTCACCTCTTTACATATTTTACATATTTCATATATGTTTCTCCACTCTCTACATCTTTCATAATTCCATAATTCATAATTACTCTAACTTATTTTGTGTACATTATTTTATTTTACTGTGGAAGCACAGAATGATTGAAGCTTTAATTTATAATGTCTGCATTTGGATGTCATTTATATGTAGAGCTATATATGATACTTTGTGAATTTTTTGTTGAATTTATTTTAAAATATTCAATTTTATTTATTTATTAAATAGCATAAGTTAATAGCTTTAAAATTCTAAAGCTGCAAAAAGTAAATTTATAAATAAAACGAAACTATTTATATTTATTAACTGAAATTATTTTGCTAGAATCGGCCATATAGCTGCTTTACAAAAACAAATATATTGTGTTATATGTTATATTTGACACTATTTCCTGATCATCTACCATAATATAACTTTGTATTAAATTGCTATGAAGTTATGTTATAACCAAACAATTTACAAACCGCTTCATTCTGGTCAGGGCTTTTGCCTTCAGTTTATAACCTTCTTCTGGAGGATTCTGTGTGACAATCGTAACACCAGGTTGTACAGCATACTGTGGTTGTGGTGGTTGCTGTTTCATTGTTGTTGTTAGAGACTCAGAAATGAAACTGAATAAAAAAAACAATAAACTTAATACTTCATTGTGTTTTTTTTCCAAATATCATCTTATTCTATTTTCATATTATAACAGTATGCCATAAAATTTGAATTCTTATTTTACTGTTGCAGTGGAATAAAATGTTAGTTGACTGCTATGCTAAAGGTAATAAATGTATTTAAATTAAATTTTAAGAATTACCTCCAACCGACATAAAGTTCAGAAAAAGCTGGCTAGTCATCTGATAGTTAAAGTTTAGATCAAACAATTTGTAGAGCTCTTGCAAAATGACTTCTTATTTCAAAACACTGGATAAAACTTTTGATAACATTTTTAAAGCAATTTTTGTGAATGCCACAGAGCTAAAATAAAATTGAGAAATGTTGGTTTTGGGGCAGAAACTTAAACCTGAATACACATTACCACTCGCTGGCTTAATGACAAAGAGAAACAGTTATCTTTCATTCATGTGTATATCCCAAAAAGTCAATAATAAATTTGGGTCATCCTGTCTGAGACTTGTGAACTTTATTTAATAAAACGAGCTTGATTACTGATCTCCGTTAGCACTCAGTTTATTCTGTTTATTTTATTTATGTTAGTGACCAATTCTGATGTTACCTCCTTTTGTACTCACATATCCTACCTTAAATCGTTATCCTATTTTGTATTTTGAAGCACTATTTTGTCTTGTTCTTCTCTTGTATGTAAATACACTATTTTGTCTTGTTACCATAATTGGTATCTGGATACATTCTTTTGTTGTGTTACATTTATTGGGAGTAAAAAACGCAATCTTGTCTTGTTTATTTTAATGGTATTTGAAAACTCAAAGCATTCACAACTTAACCTGAGGTGTATGAAACATCATGTTGCATATAAATACGTGCTCAAAATGGCGCTTTCCAT
Organism: Watersipora subatra; assembly: GCF_963576615.1. NCBI lineage: Eukaryota > Metazoa > Bryozoa > Gymnolaemata > Cheilostomatida > Watersiporidae > Watersipora > Watersipora subatra. The sequence goes on from NC_088709.1 coordinate 63,266,221, forward strand.
TTTGTACATTGCAAAAGAATTAGCTATTCATCTTCAAATAGGCAATGAATCAAAGCAGTTCAAGTATCTTAACCTGTTCTCAGCTCCATAATTTGGGATATTTAAACATCAGAGAACTAGCAAGTATGAAAAGATTATAAAAAATAGGCAACTTTTCACTTTTCCTAGATATATGGTTTTTGACCATTGTGTAAATGTAGTGTGGTATTAAAGCATGGGCAATAAATGAGAAGCTTTCCTGCAGAAGTTGTTAACATGACAGACAAATTTACAGATTTTCTTCAAACCCAGAGAATGCTAGCTAAACTATCCCACTAAGAGTGTCGCCTAAAAAAACTTATTCGCCGATCTATTGATCTAATAATAAAATGCAAATAACTGTCGCATACATTATTATTCGTTGTGTTAGCTTATCAACTTTTGATAAGCTTGTGTACAAAAGTATGTGTTAACAAAGAAATCCTAAGTTGTCAATGTACAATGTAGACTCTGTGTTCATACGACCATGGGCAACCAAGATCATGTGAAAGCTGAGGAGATGCAGCAAAGACTATACTTTGGATGCTGTGACAAAACTTTGATTAACGCAACCCACAACTTTTGAACTGAACTTTCAAATTATACAACAGGATATTTGCTTAGCTTTGGCTAGAGAGCACATGAATGCTTCTTGACAAACTAACAAAAATACATCACATTTAGCTTTAGGTTGAAGTTAATTTATGCTGTCTGATTGAGTCTAGTTTTATCATGAAAGTTTATGCAACTTGTCGAATTAGCAAAACTTAGTGTAAGTTTTCTTGAGAGCAGAAGCTGGTAATGAAAGTGAGGCTCATCGCCACAATAAAGGCCGGTAACCACAATAAAAAACCTTTAAAACTACTATTACTAGTTATAATAACTTGAGCATCACTGACTGACTAATTTCTTTAAAAAGACCCGTAGTATTTCAAGTTTCAATTTCCATTAAAAGGCTTTCATTTGCTGAAAGACTTTACACCAATTTAAAGACCTATATAACTACATATAAATAAGTTAACAGTAACTTTTGTAAGCTACTTAAAAAGGAACATATCATTTTCATGTCTTTTCCTTGTTATTTGCAACAGCTTGCTATTATGTAGAAAGACATGATAGTGTTTTTTGTTGATAAATGTGACACAATCTTAACACTGATAGTCCTTTGTCTAGCACATGATGTTCTAGTAATAGAGTTAATCATGTACGAGTTAAAGGTTACCAGCAGGTGATAACTCCAAGTTTATGGATAAACTTGTGGACCTTATTTGTCCATTGTGTGCCCACTTTTGCTGATAAATATTGCTCACTCCCACCATGGAAAAAACATGGAAGAAATTCAAAAGCCAGTGGACCCACATAGGAAACCACTCAAAAAACTATCATATTAACTAGTCTATTGCGAATGTGCCAGCGTTACTTGTGTGTACAGCATAATAAACCTTTTCAAAGTTGCTGTCAATAGGTTGGTCAGCGATAAATTACATAAATTCAAACAACCTTCAGCAGTGAGTCACATGACAAACACTCATGTTGGCTATCAAATATGTCACTAGAAATGCATACATGTTTTTACTTTGTGTTTGTAGTGTTAACTTTTGATAAGCTTAATAAAATATGCTAAATCCTGCTATTTAATCATGTCTGTAGAGAATTGCCAAAGCTAAGCAGGTGTTATGTAAATAGAATTACTCTAAGCATTGTAAGCATAGCTTGTCACGCCTAACAATGTCAGCACTGCACATTATGTTTTATTACCATATTGTACAACTTTGTGTTGCGATACCACAGTAGTAAGTGATGTTGCTTTATAGAACTTCCAATTGAATTTTTTTTTAATTTATAAGTGTGCATCATGCCCAGGCTTTTTTAAAAAGAATTTAAATGACATATTTGCTTAAACTTGATAACATCACTTAAATATGTATCTATTACTTATTGGCAATAACTTTATTTTAAATAGAAATGTTTTTAAATTAGGTCATACAACAGTAGTAAAACAAAAAAGGGCAACATTTACCCACTAAAATCGAATAAATAGTTTGAAAAATAGTGTTTACAATGCTTTCTCTGCTAAAAGAACTATTGTTAGATAGAAGATTGTTAAAGCAGCTGGCATTGATATTTTTTTAAATAATCACTTATGGGCATTACTACCTGTTCATGGGTAAGATTTCACACTTTTTTGTCAGTTGAAGAATATTTTTTGCTATGCTATAAAAAATGTACAAATAAAAACCATTAATCATGTGTAAATTGTAATTGCCTTTTTTCTAAAGTAATAAGCTACATCTGGTAGGTTTATTTCTATTCAATTTGATCAATCACACAAAAGGTTTGAGCCTTTCAGCTTTGTGACCAATTAGGACCCTTTTGGAATTCTACTTCATTTAGACTGAGTGTAGACAGTTGCGACTCTTGTTATCAAAGTAAGGAGAGTTTTAGGCAGGTAATTTCATCTGGATAGAGCCCAATCTAAAGTATTGGAGGATATTCAAATCATATATTGTATTTAAAACACTAAGCAGCTGCCTTGATAACCTAAATAAATTAATTTAATTTATCTAAGAATTGAATTAAATTAAGAACTGCCTAAAACTAATTAGAGTTACCTGTGATAAGAGAAACTTGACATTAGGATAGAAAGTCAGCCTTTGTGACTAATACAGCAGGTAAATCAGCTCATATTGCAACTGATACAGTAGCTAGATTAGTTAAAATTTTAGATTTAGAAGAAGGAAAGTGGTTAAAAGCCCACCAACTATTGTTACCAGCTATTTCCATCTGCTTAACAGCTGTTTTAAAGCAGTTTCCAGTTTGCAAAATTGTTAAAAGACCTCCGACACCTTCTCTGGTTTTCTATTTGTCTAAAATTTGTATATCAGTAGACTTATAACTAACTAGCTAGTATATTCAGTTCTATTAGTTGACTGAAAGCATATGGACAGATCACTCACCTTTCTTGGCTCTGTCTGTATCTCACAATGACTGAGTAGAAACAACATTGATGATTGGGTATAAAATAATCAATACTCAACACCGGATATAAACAGTACGCATTTGTTTTACTGTGTACTTTGTGCTCTACTTGCAAGCTGTAAAGCATTATGAAAAAGCAACTTGTTTTGTTGGAACTATGCTCGTTTTAATGCTTTGACAAAAGTTATTACTAGTGCTGATATAAGTTAGAGGTGAACTATTTTGGAATAAAGAACTTCGTTACTCGTATGAGAACGTTTAGATATTCCTAACGTTGTTTTAGTGAAAACATCAACAAATAAAGTAAACAGTCACTCAGCTACGTATCACAGTAACTTACTGCAATGTTCAACATTGCCATCCATCGCACTTACCAACGTGAATGATTTCTCATTTATAAAACACAATTTTTAGTCAACTTCTACATTGATCAAACTATAATTTATTTATAATTATATCGATAAAAAAATTTTATTTGGTGTTATGTCATTTCGTTGCAAAGTCAGATTTGGCTCAAAACATGATTTCTAATCTGGACTATTATCAGTATACATACAGAATGATGGTTTTTATGATCACATAGGTGATTTATACAGTGATTGAAAGGTAATAGTTTTAGTAAATGTTAATACATATACTTTCTGGGCCTAATGTCAGCTCTTACAAGCTTAGAAAATTAGGTTAGCCAACCTATAAATATTTTTTCACGAATCATATAAATCTTTGCTATATTTTGGATAAGTTTTCATGATGACAAAATAATCATTAGGCTGAACAAAATAGTGAACATGAGACAATTAAGATTATTTATTTTTAAAAGTATAAGTATATATTTATAAATATTAGTTTTATATTGAGCCTTTTATTGGCCTTTCAATTCATGTGAGAACATCATGTGTCAAAACAATGCCAAATATAATGACTACGTCAGAAAAATAAACTGCTTCCGATCTACTGCGGTTTTGTGATGGCTGCGATCAATTGTTCATTTTTAAGCTCTTAAGAGCTTAAAAATGTACACTAGGGTTGTGAATGGTCTTTGACAGTGATACAATAAAAAGTGGTATATATAGTCTTATCATGTCATCTGTGTCATCGTGTTCAACAGCTTCGTGTTTATTTGAAGAAGTCAGACAAAGTACTTCAATAAAAAGCAGCTTCGAAACTTCAACTCATTTTGGTGGTATGTTTAGACTGTGTCTTGTTCACTTTGGTGAGTAGACAAAAGTAGACAACTTGAAAATGTCCTCAATAAATCAATAAGGTGTGGTTTAAAAGAACAATTACAAGGTTCCACACAGACGCTATACATGTATTCTCACTGATGCTCATTTTAATAATGACTGCACGAAGACGGATTACTAAAGGGCAGACTCTATTTACCTTATGAAAGGGGTGTTGCACAATACATTACATACTAAAATGTACACCACATCACCCTTGATTTAGAAATCACAACAAAATAAGTCACAAAATATTAATAGATTACACATTAGCCATTATCCTCCTAAAACAGTTATAGTGTACATAAATTTATTCATATCTTTCTGGAGGTGGCTTGTCTCTAACAGGCCTCGTATTACTTCCTACAGTATTTATATCACGGTCAATATCAGCATCTGTGTCTACAAAACTATTGTCATTTTTACAGCTGTTGACATTATCAAAATCAAATTCTACTTTCACAGCATGGTCACTTGACACTTTACCACTGCTGTTATCTTCGCTATTCAATCAGCCAAGCGCATGCCTGCAATGTGCATGTTTGTGTCATTTGTGTTTAGACTACATCAGATATCTGCTTAGTTGCTGTTTCTATTTTTATACAGTAGTACATTTAGCATGCACTGGCTTAACTTACACTGTGTCACCAACTTTTTACGGGCTTCTTACCACTCAACCTACAAATTTTTGTGGCTTTGCAACAATGTCAAGATTTCTTACTCTGTAGGAGTATACCATTTGTGAAGATACAAAACCTTGCCTGTTTGGGGTATTGTTGTACAAAAACACCATTCTGTCGACATTGCTGCCTAAACTCGAAGCCATTCTTTTAATTGTCTTCTGGTTATATTTGACAATGCCATTACCAGATGGCCTGTAAGCACAACTTAGCAAATGTTTTACGTTTCATGTTTTAGCATGCTAGACATCTGCACAATTTGAAAGCCTAGATCGTTGTCAGAAAGCAACTCTTGTGGGGGACTCTGCTCCTCAAGTATGCGTACTAAATGTGCAGAGTTGGCTATCTCATCTCTCAGCTTTAATCATATTGCAAATCTGTTAGGGCTGCAATACAATGGTTAAATAAGGTATTTGGTCCATACATATGAGGTCAACAGCAAGTCTATGCCACACATTTCATACTTCCAACTTTGTTACAGCGGTAACATCTCACCTAACAGCGCTACCAATGCTACCTCCTTTTCCCAGCAGCACATGTGGAAGTTTCACCATTTCCTGCAGTTTTCATCATGCTGGCCATGTTCACTAACTCCAAGAGAGTCGTATCTTCTACAGAAGCAATAGATTTTAGTTGTTTAGCCACTTCTAGAGGTAATACTGCAATGAAGACAAATTTAAGCAACTGGTTAAGTTCTAACTGTTCCATCAATGTGACTAAGCATTATAGATCTGCCAGATATACATCCACAGCTCCCCTGTCTTTTAAAGTTCTGTTTTGCAGCAACTTATAGGCATTGAACTTGTCTACTCTAAAATGTTTCAATAAAGCTGGTTTTATCTTAGAGTAGTCTTCTTTAGGCTAAGTAGGCTAGGTGTTCTAGCTCAGTGGTAGAGCTTCCAGATTAGAAAGTTTTCATGAAATCCTTGTGAGTTCAAATCTATCAGCATGCAGTATTTAAATAACAAGATTTTCAAATCTATAGCCGAAATACAGAAGAACGACAGACAGACGACATGCTTTGAGAAATATATATAGAAGATAGATAGTAAAATTGTTGTACGTGCCCTCTACTGAAAAGCGCTCAATGCTCTGCAGAGGATTTTTCAAGAAAAATTTTATCTGATGAGCGCACTCATTTTAACTGTACAAAACTAAATAGTAATAAAATGTTGCCAACTTTTTAGCTTTACGATTTAATACTTTTTATATATATACATAAGATTAAGTAAGAGAAGGCGGGGTAAATTTCTACCAATTTCGTTTCAAGTCAGTCAGCAAGAACTTAAATATAAGAACAACTAGAAACTTTGATATAATGTGTAGGCTAATATGTTCTATAACTTGTATATGCTGACACTCTTATCAACATTTCATCTCATGAATGAATTTATAGATTGATTGCAGTATGTTTTCAGCGGATCAGAATGCTTCTGTCCAGCAGCTGCATTACGTGGGGGCAATGGGGGGCAGTGTTAGTATATGAATACCATGTGCTCTAGCAAAATGTATCAACTCAATGTTTATGTGGAATTCATGGTTCTCCAGGATGAGAAGTAATGGCAGGTTAGTAGAACATTTAGCGTGTTTTATGAAGTGTGATAAATATATTCCGCTAAATATGGCTATCGTCATTCACACTGAGCCTTAATTTCTGGCACAACTAGCTGAACTTGTGGGCGCTCCAGCAATGAAATGATTGAGGTACTTAGCTCTCAGAAATATGAACAATGGTGAGACTGACACACCCGAGGCACCGATAGTTCCTACAAATGTTACAAGTTTGCAACGTTCTTGGGATGTAATGGATCCCACGTGTTTTCCCCATAGCTGCAATCACCTCTTTAGGGTTTTGTGTAGCTGTTAATCCTGATTCATCCATATGATATATGTCCTGCGGTCTAGGATTGTATCTGAAAACATAGTAAAGTATGCTTAAAAACAAGTTCTAGCAATCCGACAATAAAATAAAAATGTGCAATTATTGCAATTTAATTTCTATTGACTGTGTAGTTACCTGTCTATAATCTCAGCTAATTTGGTGAAAAGCGATTCATCAGCTGGTTTGTTAAAGTTAGTTGCTTGAATTATGATGTAACTTTGGGTGATCTGATTGACAATTGTTGGTGGTCACAGAATCTTCTAAACCAGTCATTGCCTGTAAGTTAAAGTAACTTATAATTGCATTCTTTTTTAAATTCAACCAGATATGAAACAAAGATAGTTAATGAATTATAGAGATATTAACTTGCTAGCGCGTTTGTTACAGATCCAAGATAGTGGGACTTGTAGCTTGTTTCAGCTGGCATACTCAGCTAATTCAAGCGCTTTATCCTTAGAAAGGCCGTAAAATGAATCAGCTTATGCGGCTAGATGAATAACCAACTCCTTCTTCATGGCGACTGTATAAACCATTTTAGCTAAATTAGTCCCCGAATAGATTGCTCCTGAATCTTTGCCTTTATAGCCCTCATCCTTTTTAGCTTTATATCTTGCTAATGTTATTTGATCAACATCGTGTGTTTTGGCAGCTTGTCTCATCAAAGCGCCCATTTTGAGATATTCTAAAGCAGGATCTATGGAGTCTTTAGTTTTTTTTATAATGCTGTGTCTTCTTCACATATTTACGAGGCATTCAAAAAAATAAAAATTTCATTGGAAAAAGGTACTTAACATAAAAAATTTGATGCAGGATAAGTTGAACAATGTTTTCAATTTACACCAAAAAAGGCAGGTCTATTTATTTCCCCAATTCTTTTTCAATGTCAACTATTTTTTGCCAAGAGCAATGATTGAAGAGTTGAAATGTAATCCATCTACAAATACTGACATATTAACTATCAATATACCGGAATATTAGAATCTATAAGTCAATAATATAAACTTTACACAAATATATCATTAGTAAACAAATATTTGGTTTTTGAGTAAAAAATAAGAAATTTCATTCAGCAACTCACCATGTGTCTTTTCTTTCAAAATTTCTCTTCAGGATGTAATTTTATACGTGCTTTGAGCTAAATGTAAAAGGAGATTATTCTAACTATGACAGTTAGGAAGATAATTGGGGTGGTTCAACTTGTACCAATGTTCAACTTACTCCACCCTCCACTATATATACGTAGGTATATACATAATTATATACATGCATATAAATATATATTATATATAATTAGTTATACATAGAATTATATATACACATTTATATACATATGTACATAGATATGTAAAAATTAAAAAAATTGTTTCCTTATCTCGCTTTACCCATATGGGTGGTACTGTTTGCTCTAACTCGGGTTTCCTACCAGAGACCTGGGAGTTTGAGCACTCGCCTCAAGATCTTAGCTGTTCCCAATAGCGCAATTTTCTGCAGCTCTTTTCTGCATTTTATATGCAGGTGTTATTGCTCCCAGTACCTCAAGGACTACTGGAACTACAGTTGTTCTTACACCCCAGGATTTTTCAATCTTTTCTTCAATAGAGAGATATTTTTTCACTTTTTCTTCTTCTTTGCTGGCTATAATGTAGTCATTGGATACTGCTATATCTATCATAGTAAACTTCTTGTTTTCCTTGTATACCACCCCTATATCTGGTTGGTTTGCTAGGACATGCTTGTCAATGCGGATGTAGAAGTCCCAGAGGATGTTAGCGTGGTCATTCTCATTGACCTTACCAGAAGCTTCCCACCAGTGTTGTGGTGTATTAAGGCCATACTCAATACATCGACTTCTGTACACAACACATGCAAAATGATTATGTTGCTCAGCGTATGCGCTTCAAGCTAGCTGCTTGCAGCATCCACTGTTGATGTGTTAGGTGCTCTTAAGTGCATATTTGCAAAGCCTGCATCTAGGATCGTTTTTAGTCTGACAGATCTTTATTTGGAGTTGCCTTTTTGGGAGCACTTGCTCCTGGGCTTCCATGAATAGTGACTCTGTATTTTATTGGCCGCTCGGCTCCCTCTGTTCAGCCACATATATGTCTGGTAGAGATCGCCAACCTTACATGTAGATATTTGTTGGTGGTTAGCACCGTGAAGAGGTTTCATGTGCGTGTCAAGTTCCTCATCCTTACAGCGAAGCTCCATTTTCAGAGTAGCCTATTTAAATTCAGTTAGTTACTTATCTGTGGTGGCTATGAAGGCTGCATAGTCGTTAATGCTTTGTTCTTCTTTTACTGTCTGCTGTGCACTTTTGAATCCCATACCCCGATCTTTCCTATCAAGATACAATCTAGTAGTATCCGATTCTGGGTGGAGTGCCCTATGCAGCATAAGCAGATTGTGAATTGTTATATCTGTTTTTCTGATGGCTTCCTCAGTCCACTTTATTATGCTTGCTAGGTAGCTTATTGCTGATAGTACGTAGGTGTTTGATGCCATGAGCTGATTCCTGACATTGATCTGGCTTCGTAGTACCTGCCAAACGTGTTCATTGTATTCAGTAATGGCTTTGTGACGTACTTCGGCTTTGTGGTTCATGTTGCTTTGCATAATTCCCAAGTACTTTTGCTCTTCTTCTATATCTTTGACAGTACCAATTGGCATTTTAGCCCGTCTGTGTGTACAGAATGGTGTTTCTTGAGAATTAGTGTTCTACATTCCTCAATACCGAGGGTCATTTCGCCGTCCTTGCTGCATTCCTGAGTAAGGTGTAGTAGCGAATCAATGTTCCTTTTTTTCTTAGAGTACAGCTTAATGCCATCCATGTAAATATAGTTGTTTATCTTGGTGCCACTTTTAAAATGGTCCCCATATTACGTCTTCTCCAGCATATTACTCAGGAGTCCCAGTGGATAAGGAGTCTAGATGGGATAGGATAGATAAGGATAAAGATAATTGTCTCGCTTGATTTTGAAATTTGCCAGCTTTTGGCCATTATTCTCTAGTTCTGTTATCCTTTTGGTCATTGGCATCTTGATGAATGCTACAAGAGCAGGGTGAACATTTTACAAACTTAGGCACTCAAGTATCCAACTATGGGGAATTGAGTCATAGGTCTTTTTGTAACAATTTTATATACATATATTTATGCATATATAATAATAGTTATATACATATGTATGTTTATGTATATATATACATATATATATATATATATATATATATATATATATATATATATATACATATATATACATATACATGTATATACATATAAATATTTATATATATCTTTTTATCTTTTAAAGAATCTTGACTCATTATGAAACATCTCTATCATAAAGGCGAGGCTAGAGAATTTGTAATTGCATCACTGTTTTTTTCCTTTTAAAACACTATTATTCTGTTTTAGTTCCAACACTAGTACATCAACAGCCACTGGTTGGTTATAATGTCTAGCCACAGAAACCTCATTCATACTATGATCTTGGACAGACAACTCTTTCCAAAGATTTCTAGCCTGCACCTAAAAAAGACGACTCCTCCTAAAAAGTTTTCATCTGCAACTTAATCTATCGACACTAGTTAGTTGATCAAGTAAGATATTATTACTCTTAAAGACTATCATATGACTTGAATATCCAAATGGTTGTCATATTATGAAAGCATCATTGAATCGTAAACAGTGTACAAATCACTTTGTTTTCTGGTGAGAAATTCTTATTTGTATACAAAATACTCAACCTAGCTTTACATCATTGTTTGTCTTTGAAATACAGCATGTACATGCTTTTAAATATTTACTAACATTGGCAAATGAGAACAAATACATTACCTATTACCCTGGCATAAATTTTTGCTAAGGTTTTATGAGCACACAACTTCTTACTGTTCTCTTGAGACCAAATGTTTTAAGAATGGTAAAAGAGTTGCTCGCTCACTTTACATGATTAGGCAACTTCTGGCAAATGCATGAGGCATTTGTTCAATAGATTTAGCTCATGATTTGTGTCCTTTCAAAGCACTTTGTTCAAAATGTTCCAAATGTTTTTATTAAATGCGATCAATGTAGTGTATGAAAATACATATACAATACAATTCAGTAGGAAGACCTGTAGACAGTTGAGCAAGTACAAACATTTATGTTTAAACTTTCAATATTTGTATTGTAGTTGGTGTTACTTTATGCATGTTTGATGCTCTGTACATTTTATAAAGTAAGAGCTCTACAACTAGTCAATATTATTAAAACACTAACTTGGCCTCTTCCAGGTTCCAGAAAAATTGATTTTAAAATAAACTGTTAAGTACTGATCTGCTTGAGCTACCTAATAGTCTGGTAAGCTGCTGATGAAGCTTCATAGTAAAAAAGGAACATGAATTTATTATATTTTATATTAGTCTTCCACAGATACTCAACTAAAACGATCGTAATGATAGTAAAAGATGATATCATTTTGTCCAAAACTTACTGCCTTTTTGTTAAGCAGCAAATAATCTAAAAAGAAAAAATAAGCAATGTTATTATTATGGTTAGTTATTTTCTTTTTATTGACTGGTAACATAACTCTAGTTTTTTCACTTTACTAAATGCTGATATGTTTTTACCAATGACCTCAATTTAGTTTTGCAACTAGTGAATTTAGACTGCTGCCATATTACGGAGGAGTAGGAAGTTTGGTACTGGATTTCAATTCAATCTGTAGGGTGCAGCATCTACATGCAAGGAGCAAAGCTATCAGCATGTTTTACTAGAGAAGTTATATCTCCATCCTTAAACCGCTGTATGTAACTTAATTGCTACAATAATAACAAATAATAATAACAATAACCACAATAATTCACAATAATAACAATTCACCACAATAATAACAGAAAACAAGTGGAGAATTATGTGGTACTAAAAGTACTTCAATTTTGATGCTTCAAGAGTGTCAAGGATGTTGACAATAATTATTTCAAATAATACTAATGACTGCCCGGTGTTGCCCAGGTAATAAAAAGTCTTTGCATAGAAAACTTATTTTTATTTAACATACACAAAATTTGCTATCATAACTTTTAAACTTTATATCATGGGAAACGTGTTATTTGCAGATAAAATAAAAGAATATTAAAACAACTATAAAGGTGGATAAATGTAAAAGAATTTGCAAGAAATAGTTAGGCAAAGTAAATGTAGTAACGTCAATACCATATGTTATAATACCGCAGTTGCGTGTGACAATGCTTTATAGAACCGCCAATAAGGATTCCTAAAACTCTATAAATGTGCACCATGCCGAAGCTTATTCAGAAACAAATATTATATATTATATATATATAAATATTAAATAACAGTTTTGCTTAAACTTGATTAGATCTTTTTGGTTCTGTTCAAAGGTAAATCTTTAAATTTGTCGTATGTTAAAAAAGTTTTTTGTCCTTTTCTATAAATAAAGTACTAATAAAAACCATTTTCATGTTTAAAATGCTATTGCTGTTATCTAATGCAGTTAGCTACATGTGGTACATGTAGATCTATTTCTGCTTAATTTCGTCAATCACACAAAATGTTTGAGCTAACGTCTGTGAGCTATTTGACCAATTAGGACGCCTTTGGAATGCTATTGCATTTAGCCTTAGCGTAGACAGTGACAACTCTTGTTTTCAAGTTAAGGAGAGGTTGAGGCAGGTGATGGCATCTAGATAAAGCCCAATCCAATATATGGAACATCTTCTTACCATATACTGTATTTAATACACTAAACAGCTGCTGCGTCAATAACTTATAATAAGAACTAGCTCAAACTAGTTAGAGTTACCTGTGATGAAAGAACCTTGACATTAGGACAGAAGGTCAGCCTTTGTGACAAATACAGTAGCTAGATCAGTTCATGTTTTAGATTTCAAAGAAGGAACCTGTAGTGAAGAGCCCACCACTAGTTTTACCAGCTACGTTTAACTGTTTAAGAGCTATTTTTAAAGCAGTTTCTAGTTTGCAAAGTTGGTAAGAGACCTCCAACACCCTCTCCAGTTTTCTATTTATCTAAAGTTTATATATCAGTAGGCTTAAAACTAACTAATGTAGCTAGTATATACAGTTCAATTAGATTATTGGAAGCCGATTGACAGATCACTCACCTCTCTTGGCTTTTTCTGTATCTCATTATATAACTGAGTAGAAACAGCATTAATAATTAAATATAAAATAATCAATACTCAACACTGGATATAAACAATATGCATTTATTTTACTGTGTACTTTGTAATCTACTTTGCAAGCTGTAAAGCGTTATAAAAACACTAGTTTCACCTGGTTCTAGTTTCATTTTGATGCTTTGACAAGCGTTATTATTTGTGCTGATGTAAATTAGAGGAGACCTTTTATGGAGTAGAGAACCCCGTTACTTGTATGGAAACATTTTAGAGCACCCCTAAAATTGTTTTAGTGTAAACATCAACAAATAAAGTAAACATATTTACTCAGCTATTATCACAGTAACTTACTGCAATGTTCAATATTGTCATCTGTAACCATTACCTACATGAATGATTTCTCAGTGATTAAACACAAATTTTAGTCAACTTTTACATTGATTAAATTATAATTTATTTATAATTATATTAAAAAGAAAATTTTGTATCTGGTTTTATGGCATTTTGTTGCAAAAGCGGGGCTAGCTTAAATCATATGTTTCTTAATCAATAAAATTATTAGTAAACATACAGAAGAATCATCTTTTATTATCACATAAAAGATTTATACGGTGATTGAAGGATAATAGACTTTAGTAAGTGTGAATATTTGCTGAATCTAATGTCAGTTCTTACAAACTTACAGAATTAAACGAAACAACCTATAAATATTTTATCATGCTTTATATAAATGTTTGTCATATTTTGGAATAGGTTTTCATGATGACGAAGCTTACATTGAAAGTTGATTTGCAAAAAAATGTAAATTACAGTTATTTGGTATCAAAAGATTCACCATGTTTTACTCTGCTGTGTTGTAGGTTCAAAATATGTAGAAATGTGATTAAAAGCTTTTAAAAGCTAAAAAAACGAACAGTTAATTGCAGCCATCATGAAAATGGCTGTGGGTTGGAATCCCTTTCAAAACGGCTCAAATGTGACATAATTGAACACGATGTGCTTCTGTTCACTCTTTCATGCAACCTCATTCGTTGAAATATTTTCTTAAATATACTTCACGCATTCAACAAAGCTATGTCTTTTGTCCTTACGCATTTATTTCATTATGATTATAATGCTGTCACTTTGAGCACTGATATCTCAAAACCTAGTCTAATAATCAGTTTAACCGTTTAACCTTAGCTCGAAGGGGTGCATATTATTCACTGATGAACACGAGAAGCTTGTTGGTCATCTGTGATGATTGAAAAATGCTGCAGTAATTTTTTGCACAATCTGGAAGGATATATGGGCCACATGATCAGATTATGACTAGATGATTAGACCAAGCTAAAACGGAACTGTAAATTAGCGAGCATCTATATTTGATTGGGGCTTTCCGGTAGAACCGAAAGTGCTTGTCATCAACTAGTGTTACGAGACATCTTATAGTTAGCCTTTTATTGGCCTTCCATTTCACATGATAACACCACATGTCCAAACAATTACCACATCAAGTTGATACACCATCAAAATAAGGAATTGCAAACTAAGGCAGTTTTTTTAAACAGTTTTTGAACTTTCAAAAGCTTGCAATTGCATTTCTACATATTTTAACCTACAACATAGCAGAGTAAGACATGGTGAACCTTTTATTACCAAATAACTGTAATGCGAATTTTGTTGCAAGTCAACCTTTAAGCTGCATGAAATAGAGAAAACGTCGAGCAGTTGAGATTAAACTTCTCGTGACCCAGAGACTCAACTGAAGTTTTATTGAATGAATTGCATTATTAAGTTGATATTCCTATCCTATATTTGTGGTCTACAAAATCATTGAAAAGTTCAGAGCAATTATTAGTGGTTATAGGTTCATCTTCATCTAACACATGATCTTAAACAGTCCTTGATTTTACTTAGGCTTATCTTTATTACTTTTATCTTTATGATGTTCAGTAATAAATATAGTAATAATAATATTAGGCAGTAATAATAAATATATTAATAAACAAAACTATAAAAGATTTTGAATACGTTTTTAACTACCATATCATCTTAGTTAGCTATTTTCTTAATTCATGCTTAGGTTCATTACTTCTATCTTCCTAGCATTCAGTAGCATTCTATTATTTCTAACAGAGGATCAGTTTTGAAAAGAGCCACCTGCAGTACCCTAGGATTGTGAGTGAGCTTTGACAGCGCTACAATAAAAAGTGGTATATATAGCCGTATTGTGTCATTTGTGTCACCATGTTCAACAGTTTTGTGGTTATTTGAAGAAGACAGACAATGTACTGGTCCGAATTTGGCAACTTCAAGATACCAACTCATTACATGATATATTTAGACTGTGTATTGTTTACTATGGTGAGTTGTAGCCAATCCTAAAAAGACTTCACTAAAACAATAAAGTTGTAGCTGAATCAATAATCATTCACTTTTGTGATTGATCCATCAAGTTTTAAACAATCAAAAATTTTATAAAGTCAGTTGTGACTGTTGGTAAATACTTAAGCTTTGAGTCTTTATTCTCAGCCGTGATGTCATTCATCGGTGGTACTTGGGCATAAACTGTTCTTATGGCTAGCTAGTATTTACTTACTTGTAATAGCTCTCTAATGTCATCTTATCTGTACTTGGGCTTGCTAGTTTGTACATTTTCATTTCGTTTCCGCTTTTAAAAATATGAAAGCATAGAAATCCGATGTCGTGTGTGAACTTTGACCTTTGGACAGTTAGATTGCTAACCGACGATATGTAAGCATAGTGTTAATCATGGCTTGTATAAAAAGAAATATACATACTTTCCTACAAATCTCACTACTTCTCATTCCTAATAAGCTGGTTTTTAATACCTGGGCAACACCGGGTAGCACAGCTAGTAAAATAAATATGCATGTAAAATATTATGTAACATACTGATAGAGTCCTTACCTGCGAGACAATTGGTAATGGCTTATGGTGTTGTGAGAGAGACTTGACAGCGTGTTTAGTACACTAAACCTTCGACCTTAAACAACAATATTAATTTAAATTAACTTTGCATTCTATACACATACTTGAAACAAATTTTAAACTTACGTTACATGAAACTTTTTAAAATTTCTTTTTCCATTTGTTCAATTCTTTTTTTTGGCTTGGCTCTTTTTTAGTATTCACTAAAATAAAATGTTACTTTGTTAGCTTAATTTAAAACTAGATCAAACCAGTTACAGCGCAGCATTATCCTCAAAAGGCTATTTTTAACTCACTGTTTAAAAACTACTTCTGAAATACTTTCGTATTTTGCAAAATAGCAAAGAAAAATACCACACCTTCTCTGGTTTGCCATTCATCAAAACTTTATGTACCAGTTGATCTATAACTAGCATGTATATACAGCTCTATTAGTCGACTGATATCCAAGTGACAAATCCCTCCCCCCTTCTGGCTATTCTTGTACTCTGCTAAAGAGCAGCAAATGAATGTAATGATTTACTGTGAAATAATCAACACTTTACCTGTAACCTAATCAAGAGCTAAAATGACCTTTTATACAATAGAGAACATTCCTAGTCGTAGTTTATGAGAATGTTTTAGTGGACTCTAAATTTCGTTTTAGTTCTACTATAAACTATATACATGTAGGTGAAAATAGTTACTCAACTCAGTTATATTACAATTCATGTTTTAACACTTCCACAAAGTTTAAAGTATGAATTAAAATATAGCTATACATAAACTATCATGTAATTTAATCAACGTAAAAATAATCATCATTTATGAGTTTTATAAATGAGAAATTATTTGCAGAGATACATTATTCACATAAGGTTTTCATTGCACCTTTTAACACTTCAACGAAGGGAGTGATAAAAGGTGCAATAAAAAGCCGCTGCATCTCAAAGTTGACACTGCAGCTTCATGCAATGTCATGCCTACAAGGATATTTGACTCTTTGTCAATTTATACACCTCCACAAAAGTATGGCAAGTCACTAGTTTCATTTAGCAACCATGAACTAGATGTATTAGGTAAAGTAACATCGTTGGTGGATATTAGCGCACACTTTGTACAGCTAGATTTTGTACATCAAGTTTAGATTACATCAAGATTTAGTGTCATCAAGTGCTGGTCAGAAGATCTTGTCAGGATTACCAAAGACGGTCAGCGGTGACATCGCTAAAGTTTACCCAGATGTCTTCAGTGGTTCAGGGTGCCTCCGATGTAAACACGCCCTGCAACTGAAAGACAATGCTGAACCAGTAATTCAAAGTGCCAGAAGGGTTCCCTTTAGATTATTCGATAAGTTGAAGTACACTTTTCAAGAAAATTTAATCTTAGGGCGCTATAGCCAAAGTGAAACAGGCCATAGATTGGTATCACTCTATTGCAAATGTATTAAAACTTAATGGGTCACTTATAATCTGTCTACATCCTACCCAGTTGAATAAATGTTTACGCCGTGACCATTGTGCACAATCAACGGCATCAAAAACATTTGCTAAACTATGTAAATCGTGAGTAGTCACAACGTTAGACACTTCATCTGGCTTCTTACAGTTGGAGCAAGCTGAAGATAGTAGCCTACTCACTACATTTGCCGCTCCCTTTGGTAGAAATAGGTTTTTAAAGTTGTCATATGGTCTTTCTTCAGGCCCAGAGATATTTTGTCATACAGTTTCTGAACTGTTTGAGGATATAAAAGGCGTTGAGTGCTATGTCGATGACTTCTTGATTCATTCACTCACAATAGCTGAACATGATGCAATTCTTAAAGCAGTGCTAAAGAGGTGTCGATAAAGAAACCTCTGGTTAAATGAGTCAAAGTGTACATTCAGACAAAAGTACATCAAATATCTAGGTGACATACATGTAATTGGGGATGGGGTCATCAAGCCTGATCCAGCTAAGATCAAAGCAGTCATTGACATGCTTCAACCACTAAATGTGGAAGATGTTCGTAGATTGCTTAAAATGGCAACTTACCTCTCAAAGTTTTTCTATTATTTGTCAGACATAACCACCCCACTGCAAGAACTAACTAAAAAATCCAACTTGATCATGGTCAGGCACACATGACGAGTCCTGGGCACAAGCGAAGGCTGTGGTGACATCCACTCCAGCATTGCGAATGTTTGATCCATACTTACCTACCGTATTATCTGTGAACTCAAGTGAGTTTGGCAAAAATGCAGTGAGCATGCGTAATGGGAAACCAATTGAGTTTGCTAGCTGCACACTGACAGACACTCCCAAAAAGTATGCTCAAATCGAAAAAGAATATATAGCAGTTCAGTTTGGCTTATGAAGATTCCATCAATATATATATATATATATATATATATATATATATATATATATATATATATATATATATACATGTATATATGTATATATAAAATATATATACATATTTATATATATATATATAAAAAATTGTTTCCTCACCCCGGATACCCCGTATGGGTGGTAAATTCTGCTCTAACTCGGGTCTCCTACCAGAGACCTGGGAGTTTGAGCACTCGCCTCAAGATCTTAGCTGTTCCCAATGGCGCACTTTTCTGCAACTCACCTGAGTTGATTGCTGTTGGTGTTTGGGCAAGCCACATTTTATGCGCCGGTGTTATTGCGCCCAGTGCCCCAATGACTACTGGGATTACAGTTGTTCTTACATTCCAGCATTTTTCAATTTCTTCTCCAAGAGGGAGATCTTTCTCTACCTTTCCTTTTTCTTTGCTGGCTACATTGTAGTCATTGGGTACTGCTATATCTATTATAGTAGCCCTCTTGTTCTCCTTGTCTACCACCACTATATCTGGTTGGTTTGCTAGGACATGCTTGTCAGTTTGGATGTAGAAGTCCCAGAGGATCTTAGCCCGGTCATTTTCATTGACCTTACCAGGAGCTTCCCCCCAGTGTTGTGGTTTATTAAGGCCATACTCATCACATAGACTTCTATACACAACACCTGCGACATGATTATGCTGCTCAGTGTATGCGTTCCCTGCTAGCTGCTTGCATCTACTGATGATGTGTTGGATGGTCTCAGGTGCATCTTTGCACAGTCTGCATCTAGGATCGTCTCTAGTGTGATAGATTTTCGTTTGGAGTTGCCTTGTTGGGAGCACTTGCTCCTGGGCTGCCATGATTAGCGACTCTGTATTGGCCGTTAGGTTTCCTTTGTTCAGCCACATATATGTCTGGTGAAGATCGCCAACCTTTGATATTTGTTGGTGGTAAGCACCATGAAGAGGTTTCGTGTGCCAGTCAATTTCCTCATCATCAGGGCGTAGGTCCATTGTAAGAGCAGCCGATTGAAATTCAGCTAGCAACTTTTCTGAGATGGCCATGGAGGTTGCATATGCTTTGATGCTTTGCTCCTCTTCTTTCACTGTCTGCTGTACACTTTTGAGTCCCCTACCACCATCTTTCCTATCA
Organism: Watersipora subatra; assembly: GCF_963576615.1. Taxonomy (NCBI): domain Eukaryota; kingdom Metazoa; phylum Bryozoa; class Gymnolaemata; order Cheilostomatida; family Watersiporidae; genus Watersipora; species Watersipora subatra. The sequence continues at coordinate 63,285,543 of NC_088709.1, forward strand.
AGATACAATCTAGTAGTATCAGATTTTGGGTGGAGTGCTCCATGCATGGTCAGCAGTTTACGAGTTGCTATATCTGTTTCTTTGATGGTTTCCTCAGTCCACTTTATTATGCCTGCTGGATATCTTATTACTGGCAGTGCGTAGTTATTTATTGCCATGACTTGGTTCTTGGCATTGAGCTGGCTCCGTAAGACCTGCCGAAGGTGTTTCTTGTATTCGGTAATGGCTTTGTGACGTACCTCGGCTTCGTGGTTGATGTTGCTTTGCATAATTCCCAAGTACTTGTACCCTTCTTCTATATCTTTGATGGTACCATTTGGCATTCTTAAGCCATCTGTGAGCATAGAATGGCCTTTCTTAAGAATTAGCCTTCCACATTTCTCAATACCGAAGGTCATTCCGATATCCTTGCTGTATACCTGAGTGAGGTGTGTTAGCGAATCAATGTCCCTTTCTTTGTTAATATATATATATATATATATATATATATATATATATATATGTATGGTCAACATGTAGTGGTGGAAACAGATTATGTCCCACTCATAGGAATCATGAATAAAGGCCTTAAGGATATCAGTCCAAGTTTATTGAGAATGACACTACGAAATTAATTTTAAGATTACACACTTTTGCATAAACCAGGTAAAGCTTAAGTTCTTGCAGATACACATTCGTGTGTCTTTTTGGCAGATGTGTGAAGATGCAGAAGCACTAGGCTTACTAGATAAAAAAACAAATACATGTATATTCACTCACAAGCAGTGCCCTTAGAAGTCCAACGTTCCAAGACCAGCTCCTTAGCACAGCACAATCAGACAACACTCTACAAATCTTTAGCAGCTACATATAAAATGGCTGGCCAGCTAAGAGGAGCAAGTGCATTGAACCACTGAAACCACTTTAGGCAGCGGGATATGACTTGACACACGATGGTCTGATACTTGAAAACAGTCAAATAGTCATTCCTGTGTATATGCACAAGCAGGTAATAGATATTATTCACATAGGACATTTAGGAGCAAGTAAGTGCATATAGAAAGCCAAAAATTATGTATACTGACCAGGTTATTATGGGCAAATACAAGATTTGGTGTTGTGCTGTGCTACATGTCAGGAGAATGTTAAGGCAAATCCACAACGGGCTTATGAACCAATGACATACCACAGTATCCAATGCAATCAGTAAGCATAAATGTTTTTACCTAGCTGGCAAGGAGTATCTAGTCAAGGTAGACAGATATTCCAAATCAGAGGTATTCTTTAGCGGGATATTGCCAAAGCCGAGGCCGAGCTGTAGTCTACACACAAAAAACAACAGAGGTCCACGTAGTTATGATCAAAAACAAAAGTATCCACCCAAATATCTCACCAATCCGATGAGCAGCACACACAAAAACTAAACCAATCAACAGAGCCACCCATCATGTCAAAATAATCCAAGTTTTAAGTCAGGTCTTGCACAACTCACCTTATGGTTTCTCAAAATTTGTCTCAAAGTCCCTATTAATTTGAGACTGTCCAATTGCTGTTTTAGAAATGGTCGCCGCTAGTCTAACCTAACGTCCTAATTCAACATCTCACTAATTATCTTGGCATTGCTGAGTGCTCCCAAACTTTTTGATTCCCTTTTTAGCAATGCCCCGATATGACTTTGGGAAGGGTTTTAAGAAACCATAAGGTGAGTTGTGCAAGACATGACTTAAAACTTGGGATATTTTGACATGATGGGTGCTCTGTTGATTGGTTTAGTTTTTGTGTGCGCTGCTCATCGGATTGGTGAGATATTTAGGTGGATACTTTTGTTTTTGCTCATAACTACGTGGACCTTTGTCGTTTTTTTTTTGTGTGTGTAGACTACAGCTCGGCCTCGGCTTTGGCAATATCCCGCTAAAGGAAACCTGTGTTCCAAATGGCCTACTTGCTGCAAGCTAAAGACTGCAAAATCAAGTTACATTGTCTAGATACTGCATAGGCAGTTCCTTGACTTTGGTAGATCTGAGGTCCTAGTTACTAATAATGCTATTATAATAATAATGTATTTTACATCATTTGAATTTGAACAGTTTCTAAAAAAACTTGAGATACAGCACATCTCATCTAGACCATATTATTCTTGTTCTAACGGTCTTGCTGAAAGGATGAACCAAACTATCAAGAGCAGCCTGAAATAGGGCCTATGAGTCAGGTCAAACATTGTTTGATGTCTTAGCTTCCTTTTGATTTACACCGCTGGGGGAAAATTACCATCATCTTCAGTTCTATTAAGGTCAATAAATCTGAGAAACCATCTTCAGTCCATGCCTCAACAGCTCAAATTTCAGAAAGCAGATATTAACCTTGTTGAGGAAACTTTCAGAGAGCACCAGCCTCAAGATATTTTCAACACACGCTCTGCAAGGCGGCCTATTGAGAATTGTGTAAGCATGAGAGTTTGGTGCCACCTAGGCCATCGGTATCGGGTAAATTATGTGACCATATGGATAACAGAGACACCCAGGAACTTTTATGTGGGTATCGACGAGGGTAGATTTTTTAAAAAGAACATAAAGTTATTGACGCCATACAAAAAAGCCCCAACAATCTTAACATTTACAAAACAGAACCATGCGTAATTTCATTGCAGTTGAACATAGTTCGGCAAAAGGTCTAGACCGCAGTGACACAAAGTCAGAGACCAAACAGCCCTTAACCTCATCAGATACTTCATAGATTTCAGACCTCACTCACCAGCCCATTAGTATTTATCAGTCACTCTCATCTGCGCAAACGCACACAACTAGGTCAGGTCACATATCCAAACCATCAGTCAGGCACCCTCAGCCAGGAAACTAACTTTAAAAATTGAGCATGTAGCACTAATTTTGTTTAGTAAGGTGCATCCACCAACATACATTTTAGTTAACACTTAAGTATGATTGAGCTTGAAACAATTTTATGGGTGGCCCAGCTGATGTTATTTTTATGACTCATTAATACTAAGTATGCAGCCTAGCTAGACAGTCGCCTTAAATTATGTTTGTCAACTTTCATACAATAAACCACCTAGTGGAGGTCCCACATTGTAAGACCCATGAAACTTTGGAGAGCCAGTCAAACACCTGCTTGCTCAGCAAGTTTGCGGGACACCTTGTGTATATCAAAAACTGGATGGATGCCCCTCTGTGTCTAAGCTACATCACCTGTGATCATAAAGGTCATTTTTCTCGGGTTACATCCTGCCTGAGTGAATCTGTCTAGCTTGTCGGTACACCTGTTTTTGCTGTTAAAAGTTATGAGGGCGTTTTTTCCACCAGTAGTTGGCACTATTGATGCAGCCCTTCATCGTTTCATTCAATCAGGCATTTCTTACTCTAGCAATCAAGTCAGACTTGTCTTTGTCCTCGATAATTCCAGCATCGAAAGAGGTAAACCGGCAGCTTTTTCTGCAGCTGTCAAACCTCCTTTGTTAGCGACTGTACTAGAAGTCTGTCAAGATGTCACCATCTGTCTGGCTGGTTTTTCTTTCAGGTATTTGATGATTGGTTGTTGCCACTCTTCAATTTTAATGTTGAGAAACTTTGTGACAGCTCGCATTGTGTCAGTCAAGGGAGTTAATACAGTCAGTTGGCGTCATTAAAAGACATGGTTTGGTCACAGTGGCAGCCAGTAGGCAGAGTCATCGGCCAAATCAGGGTTGGCAGGTTTCCTCTACGCTTTTTCAAAATTATACCATCTAACCTAACGGACTAAGTACTTCAATGTCTATTTTAGAAACAGCTTTTTTGGCGTCGGAAGTAAGCAGAGCTGTAGCTAGGAATTGGCAAAGTAAGAATTATATTAATATTGTCTGTATTGTAGAGCTGTTACTTCATTAGATTTACAGAATACCATATGAGCATGAGCTAACTTTGATTACAGCTCAAATGAAAAATAGGATGTAAACAGGATTGTTTGTGTTTGCATGAAAGGCTGCAGGTTTACCGCGAGAGTTATCTCCCTTCTAAGTCATTTTATTACATCTCTAGGTTTTAGGTTACATTTCCTTTCATCGTATATGTAATGGTCTACAGCACATTAACGACATTGGATAGAAATATTTGGACCACTTAAAACAATGTGCTTAGAAAAAAACAGAACAAAGAAATATTTTGCACAAATTAATCATGTATTGGTTAGAAGTTGCCTGGTCATGTAAAGTGAGTAAGCAACTCATATACCTTTATTAAATTTTTGTGCTAGGAATACAGTAGTAGACGCGGATAACTATCTGCTCATAGATACTTAACAAACGTATCAAAAAAATATGTCATGTATTTGTGAAAGTTTCACACTTTTACTGAAGAAAAGAAAAACACAGGTTATTTAGCAGTCAGTTAGTGAAATAAGGTGAAGTTGAAAAAAATGTATAAAATATGGATTTCTTACCAGCAGACACATTAATGTACACACTGGTTAATATTTAGTGACAATGTTTCTAACTGTTGCTAATATTTGAATATAATATTTCTGATAGCTTTTAAAATAGCTATATCTTACTCGACCAATTATTAAGGGTTGTTGGGGTAGTTGGTAGGTTGGAAATTCTGGTGAGAAGTTGTCTGTCCAATATCATAGTATGCAGAAGGTTGCGGTGGCTGAGCACTATAACCAACCGGTGGCTGTTGATGTACCGGTATCGGAGCTAAAGCAGAATAATGGTTTATCACACTGAGAAGGCAATGAGGAAATTATTAGTTGTCTCCCCTTATTAAAGATGAGTTTCATAATGTGTCAATGATATAAAACAGTTACACCCTAATCGTTACAACCTTTTAAACAATTCACGGTACACTTAGAAGTTTATTTTCTAATTTAGCTATGTTAGTTCTCAAACTACATAAAAGTAATTTCAAAGTCAATGCCTGAATTTTAATGTTTATTAATCTTTTGTTAAACTGAATTTTTGAATGTAATTATCTTCTCTTAAAGAATGTGCATTACAAATAGATATAACTCATGTCATAGTAAGCTCATCACTTTTGTCATTTGAGCAACCTTTTGTTACACATTGACCTTTTAAATTCTGGGAGACCACGAACTTGTTTCCTGGCAATAAAGTCAACTATCATACTTTAAATGGCAATGAGAGTTATCTCCCTTCCTAGATCTGAGTTGCATTGATGAGGGTTAAATAGCCATATATTTTCATGTAACTTACACCTTATACTCCATGCTACTTACACCTCATGCAACATATATATACTGATTTGAGATTTAAAATAGTTACCTGTTGGAACTTGACCAGCTGTTGTGACTTGGTAGCCACCCATGTTGACTTGGTTAACTGGTACTGTTCCAGAGTAAACCACATACTGCTGTTGAGTTTGGAGTGCAGGGGCAGCATACTGCACATGATGATTTGAGCGAGTTGGGAGGCAGCAACTACAGACAGCTCCACAGCAGAGTACAGCACTCCATATCGTGATTACGAATTCAGCAAGAGAGATCAGAAGCAAAAAGACATTCAAGGCCAAAGCAGTGTTTATTGCCTGCAAACCAGTTGAGAGTGTTTTACTTCTCAACGGAGACTGTCAAATAAATTTTAAAACTTAGTGTTAAGGCCAGCCACCCTTTAATGGTTCATTCAAAGAGCATTAACTGTTCTTTTTAACTGTGCAAAGTAACTTAAGTAACAGTTTATTTTTGGAAGTGTTTTAATGCCAAAGAATTTGATTACTTCAAGGTAAGCCTGCTATACAAGTTATCGGCGCCTGTAAAATTCCAAACAGTAAAGTAAACATGTTAGCTTCAGCTAATTTGTGCAGCTTTTCAAGTTTTACTTTTTCAATGCAAAACTTGGTAAGTCGCTCAGTATACCAGTAATAAACACCACTGTTTATTGTTTTTAACATTTTCGACTATTTTTATGGTTAATGTGCAGAATACAAGATAAAGTCAGTCATAAGTAATATATTACAACCTAGGGTACTTTATTTCTGATACAATTGATGATCACAACTCTGTCTCACCATGGTTGGTAGTCTTGGATATCTGGCTACTACATTAGGCATAATTTTTTCAAAATGTTCTGGTCTATCTCCTCAGACTAGGTCATTAGTTATGGTACCATAATAAAATACTTCCTTCCTAGTTTTTATTGCACACAAGAGTTTGCATTTTTTACAGCAGCCTGCAACCTAGTATGAGTTTTTTCTTATCACTTGACTGACTGTAAAAAATAAATAACAGTGTTCGTTAAATACTTACTAAACTGAAGACTTATACGAACACCTAACAATGTTGGTTACTGGTGTATAGTATTTACTAATACTGGTTAGCTTTGGCTCTATCACTAGTGAGAACCACATCTAATTGTTAATTGCAACATTAACACTTACTGAGCAAGATGTGTAGTAGTAGTAACCTCCACAACCATAAGAAGCATTAATACCCAAACCAGTGGAAGACATCGTAATCAGCGGTAGAAAAAATAAAGCTGAGCTGATGATGTTAAGAACCATTGTAGCTGTGATCTAAAATAGAACAAAGTTGTTTAAATGCACAAATGTTACATTTTATACCTATGTTTAATTGCCACTGTTGTGAAATGTCGAGCAACTCTAAAATAGTTAATATTTTTAACCAAATAGACAAACTTTACAGTTAATAGTTAGTACTGCTGATTGACCTACTGAAGAGAGAAAGGGAGCTGGTATATTGGGATAGGTTAATTAAGCTGAGCCTTCTTAATTTCTATTTTTGAAATAACATTTTAATTCAGAAGCCAGCTTGAGTGAAAAGCCCATAGACTAAAATGAAGCACTTGCTACATACATATATATAAGCAACCATACCGTAATATTTGGGGAGAAAAAAAGCACAGAATATGGAATTGTAAGCTACAAAGCAAAAAACTAAAAGGGCAAGAATTACATTTGTTACCGTAAAGAACAACGTGGCAAGATTAATTCATCCTTTTCCAGCTTTGTGCATATATAGATCTTTGACATTTGTGCATTTACAAGTGTAGCCTTGTTGAGTATTTACTATTTATATACTCATTTCAGTATTACACTTGATTGCATTGAATTGTATTTAACTGTTCTGTCTTTTCATGCTTATATAGCTGGAGTAATTAAGAATCACACTTATTCACCAGTCACCATTCTTGCAACAATTACAGTTGTGCATAAGAGCTATGAATTGGTCAAGATAAGACAACTTGTATGCAGAACCCTCGTACAATTGGCTAGTCAACGCTGACTTCTTCAACAATATTTGTGCTCAAATGTAGTTCAATTTAGCTTCAACAAAATGAAAGCATGCCTTCAGAGTACTATATGATATTTGCATGTTACTTGAGTTTAACAACTGTCAGATTTGATACTACATGTAAAGCAGTTATTTGTGTCAATTATTAGTTTGTGTTCGCTATCTGAATGATATTGGATAAAAACCATGTAGAATCATGTAAATCACTCTTATTAAGTATAATGAGTGTTATAACCTTACATCATTTCCAGGTACTCTACTTTTGTTGAAACACTACTTACCCAACCACTAGTGTTATGGTTGACAGCACCGAGTCCAATTCCTCCAACAATAGCAAACTGTAAATGAAGTCAAAGTTAGAAAATGTGATACTTTCTGTTTCTTTTTAACTTACAGCCTCACAGTTCTGCAAGCAGGAATACCATGACCAAATGTTAGCTGATTTTTATATTCATTTGAAGTAGTTTATGTTATACAATTCAGATTGTGAGCTCAAACCAACCCCATGTGTTCCTAAAGTGACATGCAGCTGTTCAGTGTCTTTAGTATTAAAACATAATTAAAACTTCTATAGAACTTTTATTTTGGCTGTTTATTTTGTTTTCAAAAACACAAAGCCATTACTAATGACGACTTTTCTTCCTTACTGCTGGACAAGAATTAACACAACAGTAGACTAAAGAGATCATAACTGATACTTATTGCATCACTGACAGACTAGTGTGTCATATCATGTCAATACGTAATGTTTCAAAAGGAAAGTCATGCATAATACACGCTTTACCAGCTTTAACTCACTTTCCATTTACATGTATATAATACAAGATATAATTTTGTTATTTTCATGGTTTGGGTCCTGAGCAGACAACTCTAGCACATAGTAAGATAGTAAACATTATCATTGTTCATAATGACTCACATAGACTCCACACCAGATACCATAGCCATAGGATGAGACATTCCAAGAAGAATTCACATTTCTTTCTACAGGTGTGAGAATGATTCCAAACAGAATACAAAGTCCTCCCATCACTACTTGAATGATTGATAATCTATAACAGAAAGAACTCTCTATACATTATGAAGATGTAAACATTTGTGATTCATGAGAATTTAAAAATGTTTGCCATGTAAAATTTTTAAGGGTGAGCATTAAAATTATTGTGTAAAACTATCAAAAGTTTAGTAATAGAAAAGGTTGTTAGAAATATAAAAATATGTGACAGCAAGCTGCTTATTATTGAAATAAAAGTTTGATAGCCATTTTTTATTGTAGTCATTATATAATTGACTTCAATGTATGAAGTTTTTTTATGTGTGAGACAAATATCTCTGTTTCATGTCGGCCTCTTTGCATATTTCACATTTCTCCCTCTCCCCCCCCCCCCTTTCACATATTTCTCTAAGTTATTTTGTGTACGTTATTTTACTTTACTATTAAAGCGCAGCATGATTAAGGCTTTAATTATAATGTCTGCATTTTTATGTCGTTTATATGTAGAACTATATATGATACTTTGTGATTGTTTTGTTGAGTTTATTTTAAAATAGTTACATTTATTTATTTATTAAATAGCATAAGTTAATAGTTTTAAATTTTTAAAACTGCAAAATTAAATTTATAAATAAAGCCAAACTATTTATATTTGATAACTAAAATTATTTTATCAAAATTTGCCATATAGCTACTTTAAAATAAAAACAAGTCTATTGTATTATATGTTATTATTGAAATTATTTCCTGATCATCTACCATAATATAACTTTGTAATAAATTATTATAAAGTTATGTTATAACCAAACAATTTACACACCCCTTCATTTTGGTCAGGGCTGTTGCTTTCAGTTTATAACCATCTCCTGGAGGACTCTGTGTTACCATTGTAACACCAGGCTGTGCAGTATACTGTTGCTGTTGTGGTTGATGTAGTTGTTGTTGTGGTAACTGTTGCTGTAATTGCTGTGGTGGTTGCTGTGGTGGCTGTTGTAGTGGTTGTTGTAGCATCTGCATTTGTGGTTGCCGTTCCATTGTGGTTGTTAGAGACTTAGAAATGGAACTGAATCAAAAAAAACATTAAACTTAATACTTCATAGTTTTTTTCTTTCCAAGTATCATTTTTTTCAATTTTCATATTATAGCTGCATGCCATAAAGTTTGAGTTTTTATTTTACTGTTGCAGTGGAATGAAATGTTAGTTGACTGCTATGCTAAAGAGATTAATGTATTTGAATTAAATTTTCAGATAAGAATTACTTTCAACTGACATGAAGCTCAAAAAGAACTGGCTAATCATTTGGAAGTAAAAGTTTAGATCAAACCATTTGTAAGGCTTTTGTAAAATGACTTCTTATTTCAAAATCCTTGATAAAATTTTTGAAGCGATTTTTGTGAACGCTCCAGAGCTAAAATAAAATTGAGAAATATTGGTTTCATGGCAGAAACTTAGACTTGAATACACCTTACCACTCGCTTGGCTTAATGACAAAGAGAAACAGTTATTTTTCATCCATGTGTATATCCTAAAAAGTCAATAATAAATTTTGGTCATTCTGACTGAGACTTGTCAACAATATTTAATAAAACGAGCTTGATTACTCATCTCCACTAACGCTCAGTTTATTCAGTGTCAGTGACTGATTCTATTGTTACCTCATCTTGTACTCGTGTATACATTATCCTCAAAGTATTAACAACTTTTCAATGCATGAAACTGTGCTGTATCTCAATACAAGTCTCAAGATGGACCTATTTTATTTTATTTGATGCAATGCGAGTGAACAGTCATTTCATCATGAAACAACCAATGAATCAAAACAGCTCAAATATCTAAACTTGTAGATTCTATTGTTACCTCCTTTTGTATTTCTATACCCTATCTTAAATCGTTATCCTATTTTGTATTTTGAAGCACTATATTGTCTCCCCTTGTATGTGCATACACTATTTTGTCTTGTTACTATAATTGGTATTTAGATACTCTTTGATATTCTTCTGATCTTAGATATTCTTTTGTCATGTTACATTTATTTGGAGTAAAAAACGCTATCTTGTCTTGTTTACTTTTTTTGTATTAGGAAACTCAAAGCATTCACAACTTAACCTGAGGTGTATGAAACATCATGTTGTATATAAATACGTGCTCAAAATGGCGCTATTTTCCATTTTATGCAGCGCAAAAAATGGCTAATCATCTTCAATAAGCAATGAGTCAAAGCAGCTCAAGTATCTAAACCGGTAGTTCTCAGCTCCATAATTTGGTATATTTAAGCATCAGAGAAATATGAAGCATGAAAAGATTATAAATAATAGGCAATTTTTCACCTTACTTATATAAATGGTTTTTTGACCATTTTGTAAATTTAGTGTAATACCACAGTGTGGGCAATAAATGAGAAGCTTTCCTGCAGATGTTGTTTACATGTCAGACAAATTTACAGATCTTCTTCAAACCCGGAGAATGCTAGCTAAATTATCTCACTAAGAGTGTGGCCTAACAAAACTTATCTGCCAATCTATCGATCTAATAATAAAATACAAATAACTGCAGCATACATTATTATTCGTTGTGTCAGCTTGTCAACTTTTGATAAGTTTGTGTCCAAAGGCCTGTATTAGAAATCCTAACACAGAAACAAAAAAATCCTAACTTGTCAATGTGGGCTCAGTGTTCATATGACCATGGACAACCAAGATCATGTAAAAGTTGAACAGATGCAACGAAGACTATACTTTGGATGCTGTGACATAACTTTGATAAAGGCAACTCATGGCTTATGAACTGAACTTTGAAATTATACAAGAGGACATTCTCTGAGGTTTGGCTAGAGTATGCATGAATGCTTCCTGGCAAACGAACAGAAATATATCGCACTTAGTTTTAGGTTGAAGCCCATTAAAGCTGTCAGATTGAGTCCAGTTTTATCAGGACAGTTTATGCATTTCGTCGAGTTCTTTAAACTTAGTGTACGTTTCCTTGAGAGCAGAAGCTGGTAATGATGTAAGCTGGTATAATAACTTGAGCATCATTGATTGGCTAATTCTTTTAAAAAGACCCGTAGTATTTCAAATTTCAATTTCCATCAATAGGCTTTAAATTGCTGTCACTTGCTAAAAAACTTTACAACAATTTAAGGACCTTAAACCCAGGTCATAGAGCTATATAACTACATATCAATAAGTTAACAGTAACGTATGTAAGCTACTTAAAAAGGAACATATCATTTTCATGTCTTTTCCTTGCTATTCGCAACAGCTTGCTATTATATAGAAAGGTGTGATAGTGTTTTCTCCTAATAAATGTAGCGCATTTTTAACATTGACAGTCTTTTGTTTAGCAAATGATGTTGCAGTAATAGAGTTAATCATGTACGAGTAAAGATTACCAGCAGAAGATAACTCCAAGTTTATGGATTCATATAGGCCTTAATTGCTCATTCTGTGCCCATTGCTACTGATCAATACAGCTCACTCCTACCATTAAAAAAACATGGAAGAAATTCGAAAGCCAGTGGACCCACATAGGAAACCACTCAAAAAACTATCCTGTTAACTAGTCTATTGTAAATTTGCCAACGATACTTTTGTGTATGGCATGAGAAACCTTTTTAAAGTTGCTGTCAATAGGTCGGTCAGCGATAAATTACAGTAATACAAACAGACCTTCAGCAGTGGGTCACAAGACAAACACGCTTGTTGGCTATCAAATATCGCATGCCAATAGATGTCCATATTTACTCTGAGTTTGTAGTGTTTACTTTCGATCAGCTTCTACGCTGTAATAAAATATGCTATAAGTCCTGCTATTTAATCATGTTTGCAGAGAATTACTAAAGCTATGCTTGTGTTATTTAAATAGATTTACTCTAAGCATTGTAATCATTGCTTGTCAGGGCTAACAACGTCAGCACTGTACATTATGTTTTATTACCATATTGTACTACTATGTGTTGTGATACCACAGTAGTATGTGACGTTGCTTAATAAAACTTCCAATTGAATTTCTTTAAAATTTATAAATGTGCATCATGCCCAGGCTTTTCAAGAAAAGTTTTAAATGACATTTTTGCTTAAACTTGATAACATCACTCATATATGTATCTATTACTTTATTGGCAATAATTTTATTTCAAATAAAAAGGTTTTTTAAATTAGGTCATACAACAGTAGTAAAACAAAAAAAGAAAAACAAGGGCAACAGTTACCCACTAAAATCGAATAAATAGTTTGACAAATAGTGTTTAAAATGCTTTCTCTGCTAGAAGAATGATTGTTAGATAGAATATTGTTAAAGAGCCTGCATTGATATTTTTTTAAATAATCACTTATGGGCATTACTATCTGTTAATGGGTAAATCTTTACATTTTTCGTTAGTCGAAAAATTTCTTTGCTATGCTATAGATAATATACAAACTAGAAATTTCACTGTCATACAGCCCGCGACCAAAGAGATGGCCAGAGATATTGGCAAAAAAATAAAGGGTAGTGATGGTTGAGAAATGCAATATTAGCAATCAAATGGCTCTGCAGTGCAATAGGATAACTGCAATGGTAGCTGTAATGTACTGGGTGTGGGTGTTATTATATACAACAAACAGCAATAATGAATGGAAAAGATGTTTATATTTTCCCCCTGCAATAGGAGAAATGCAATATTGGCCAATATTAGAAGTAAAATGCACTGATATTCTTAGAATAATCAATTTTATTAACATAGTAATAATAAAAAACCAATACACAATTTTGTTTACATTTCAAAACGTCATAGGTAGCAATATCGAGAAGTTGTGGTATTCATATAAGTTTTTAGAAAATTTATTTAAAAAGTGTTTGGTCATGACAAACAACAACAATGAAAGGAAAATATTACACGTTTATATCTCTCCCTTGCAATAGGAGAAATGCGATGTTGGCCAATATTATAAGTAAAATGCACTGGTATTATTAAAATAACCAATATTGTTAATATAGTAATACAGCAATAATAGAAAACCTATGAGCGTTCACGCGTCTCGAAGATTTCTGCAAACTGCAGCAAAATAAAAGCTGTTAGAAAGCTGTAGGCCTAATTTACTGTAATGTATGTAATTCGACAACAATAAAGAAATATGTTTATTATAACTCTGAAATGCAAAATTAGAAGTAAAATGGCAAGCTACTGTGTACTATACACAGTTTGAAAGTTGGTTGCGTTGAATGTAGAATGGTTTTGATAAGCGATCTTTAACGGAAAGCAAGTAGGAGCATTCACGCGTATGAAACTGTAGCAACATAAAAAATGTTCTCGTCATGAAGGGGCATTGTAGTTCGGCCCTAGCTTGTACATAAGTTGTAAAGAATTTCGGCTAACGTTTCAAATAATGAAACCTTCGGTGATTGGACAAAAAACACAGGCTGATAAACTGTGTACCACAATTTCGTACCTGTAAATCGGTCTACGCCTCAAACGGTCTACGTTTATTACAGAAACCTTCGAATAAATTTGATTACAAGTAAAAAATGCCATAGACTGATGAAATGAGCACGGTTTTCTCGTGAAATGCGCACTGCTAAATAGTTCTACTATCTATCGCATGGCATTATTGGCGTTTCAATTTTCGGTCTTAACTTTTATTAAACTGAGCTTTTCAAGCGTTTTGTAGCAATTTTTGTTGAAATTAATCTGTCTATTTGTGTATAATCCGATTAGATGGGTAAGTTTTAAGATAATACCGACGGTTTACAAAGACTTGATAACATATTTAAATACGTTTAAATGTGTTTTGTATCGTTATTATACTTTAACGACTTTACATAACGATGCTTAAATTTGTTGATAAAATTTCTAGCCAAGGGTTCGTCTCATTGTTGATGAATAATTTTCGTAAGTTGTGTGCACATGCATTTATCATAAAAACTCCCAGACTTCGCTCCGCTCGTTTGCTCGTAGGATAAAAACTATTATTCATGTATAAAACTGTATTGCCTTTATCTAATGTAGTTAGCTACATGTAGTTGGTTCATTTCTGTACAATTTTATTTACACACAAAAAGTTTGAGCCTGTCAGCTATCACTCTCCAAAAGGACTAATTAGGACCCTTTTGGAATTTTACTTCATTTAGCCTGAGCGCAGACAGTTGCAACTCTTGTTATCAAATCAAGGAGAGTTTTAGGCAGGTGATGTCATCTGGATAGAACCCAGACTAAAGTATGGAAGCTCTTTGAACCACATATTGTATTTTAATGCACTAAACTGCTGCACAGATAACTTATAATATGAACTATTTCAAACTAGTTAGAGCTACCTGTAATTAAAGAAACTTGACATTATGACGAAAACTCAGCCTTTGTGACTGATACATTTGCTAAATGAGTTTGCGTTTTAGATTTAAAAGAAGGAAACATGAAATGAAGAGCCCATCGCTATTCTTTCAAGCTACTTTCAACTTCTTATGTGCTATTTTTAAATCAGTTTCCAGTTCGCAAAATCATTAAGAGACCTCTCACACTCCCTCCAGTTTTCTATTTATTGAAAATTTGTATATCAGTAGACTTATATCTGATTAGCTAGTATATACAGTTCTATTAGTTGACTGGAAGCAAATTGGCAGATCACTCACCTCTCTTGGCTTTTTCTGTCTCACTATGACTGAGTAGAAATAGCATTACTGACTGGGTATAAAATAATCAATACTCAACACGGGATATAAACAATACACCTTTGTTTTACTGTGTACTTTGTGCTCTACTTGAAAGCTGTAAAGCGTTATAAAAAACACTTGTTTTAACCGGTTCTAGCCTCGTTTTGGCGCTTTGACAAGCGTTATTACTTGTGCTGATATAAAATAAAGGTGACCTTTTATAGAATAGAAGACTCCATTACTTGTTTGGGGATGTTTTAGAGCTCCCTAAAAATTTTTTAGTAAAAACATCGACAAATCAAAAAAAAAAGTTCTCCTGCTATTTATCACAGTAACTTAATGCAATATTCAACATTGTCATCTGTAACAATTACCTATGTGAATGATTTCTCAGTTATTAAACACAAATTTAGTCAACTTTCACATTGATTAAACTAAAATTTATTTATAATTATAATTAAAAAAAATTTATTATCTGTTGTTATGGCATTTTGTTGGAAAGGCAGACGTAGCTCAGAGCATAAGTTTCTTAATCAAGAAAGTTATCAGTATACTTACAGAAAGATAGTTTTTTGTGATTACATAGAAGATTTATACAGTGACTACCTGTACAACGTATGGTAAAAGCAGATTTGGCTAAAAACATGTTTTCTTATCTAGACTATTATCAGCATACATACAGAAGGATAATTTTTATGATCACATAGATTATTCATCGACCTCCAAGACTACATCAGATATCTGCTTAGTTACTGTTCCTATGTTTATACAGTAGTACATTTAGCATGCACTGGCTTAACCTACACTGTGTCACCAATTTTTAATAGCTTTTTAACACTCCACCTGCAAATTTTGGCGGCTCTGCAACAATGTCAACATTTCTTACTGTGTAGGAGTATACCATTTGTGAAGATACAAAACCTTGCCTGTTTGGGGTATTGTTGTACAAAAACACCATTCTGTCGACATTGCTGCCTAAACTCGAAGCCATTCTTTTAATTGTCTTCTGGTTATATTTGACAATGCCATTACCAGATGGCCTGTAAGCACAACTTAGCAAATGTTTTACGTTTCATGTTTTAGCATGCTAGACATCTGCACAATTTGGAAGCATAGATCGTTGTCAGAAAGCAACTCTTGTGGGGGACTCTGCTCCTCAAGTATGCATACTAAATTTGCTATTGCAGGGTTGGCTATCTCATCTCTCAGCTTTAATCATATAGAAATCTGTTAGGGCCGCAACACAATGGTTAAATAAGGTAATGGGCCCACACATGTGATGTCAACAGCAAGTCTATGCCACACATTTCATACTTCCAACTTTGTTACAGTGGTAGCATCTGACCTCACAACGCTGCCAATGCTACCTCCTTGCTCCAGGAGCATCTGTGGAAGTTTCACCATTTCCTGCAGTTTTCATCATGCTGGCCATGTTCACTAACTCCGTGAGAGTCGTATCTTTTACAGAAGCAATAGATTTTAGTTGTTTAGCCACTTTTGTAGGTAATACTGCAATGAAGACAAATTTAAGCAACTAGTTAAGTTCTAACTGTTTCATCAATGTGGCTAAGCATTAGAGATCTGCCAGATATACATCCACAGCTCCACTGTCGCTTAAAGTTCTGTTTCGCGGCAGCTTATAGGCATTGAACTTGTCTATTCTAAAACGTTTCAATAAAGCTGGTTTTATCTTAGAGTAGTCTTCTTTAGGCTAAGTAAGCTAGGTGTTCTAGCTCAGTGGTAGAGCTTCCAGATTAGAAAGTTGTCATGAAATCCTTGTGAGTTCAAATCTATCAGCATGCGGTATTTAAATAACAAGATTGTTATATCTATAGCCGAAATACAGAAGAATGACACACAGATGACATGCTTTGAGAAATATATATAAAAAATAGATAGTAAAATTGTTGTACACGTCCTCTACTGAAAAGCGCTCAATGCTCTGCAAAGGATTTTTCAAGAGAAATTTTATCTGATGAGCGCACTCATTTTAACTGTACGAAACTAAATAGTAATAAAATGTTGCCAACTTTTTAGCTTTACAATTTAATACTTTTTATATATATACGTAAGAATACGTAAGAGAGGGTGGGGTAAATTTCCACCAATTTTGTTTCAAGTCAGTCAGCAGGAATTTAAATATAAGAACAACCAGAAACTTTGATATAATGAGTAGGCTAATATGTTCTATAACTTATATATGCTGACACTCTTACCAACATTTCATCTCATGAATGATTTTATAGATTGGTTGCAGTATGTTTTCAGCGGATCAGAATGCTTCTGTCCAGCGGCTGCATTACGTGGGGCAATGGGGGCAGTGTTAGCATATGAACTCCATGTGCTCTAGCAAAATGTATCGACTCAAGGTTTATGTGGAATTCATGGTTCTCCAGGATGAGAAGTACTGGCAGGTTAGTAGAACATTTAGCGTGTTTTATGAAGTGTGTTAAATATATTCCGCTAAATATGGCTATCGTCATTCATACTGAGCCTTACTTTCTGGCACAACCAGCTGAACCTGTGGGCGCTTCAGCAATGAAATGATTGAGATACTTAGCTCTCAGGAATATGATCAATGGTGGGACTGACACACCTGAGGCGCCGATAGTTCCTACAAATGTTACAAGTTTGCAACGTTCTTGGGATGTAATGGATCCCACGTGTTTTCCCCGTAGCTGCAATAACCTCTTTAGGGTTTTGTGTAGCTGTTAATCCTAATTCATCCATGTTATATATGTCCTGAGGTCTAGGATTGTACCTGAAAACATGGTAAAGTATGCTTAAAAACAAGTTCTAGCGATCCAATAATAGAATAAAAATGTGCAATTATTGCAATTTCTTTTCTATTGACTGTGTAGTTACCTGTCCATAATCTCAGCTAATTTGGTGAAAAGCGATTCAGCAGTTGGTTTGTTAAAGTTAGTTGCTTGAATTATAGATGTAACTTTGGGTGATCTGATTGACAATCGTTGGTGGTCGCAGAATCCTGTAAACTAGTCATTGCCTGTAAGTTAAAGTAATTTATAATTTCATTATTTTTTAAATTCAACCAGATATGAAACAAAGATAGTTAATGAATTATAGAGATATTAACTTACTAGCGTGTTTGTTACAGATCCAAGACAGTGGGACTTGTAGCTCGTTTCAGCTGGCATATTCATATGCTAATTCAAGCGTTTTATCTTTAGAAAGGCCATAAAATGAATCAGCTTATGCGGTTAGATGAATAACCAACTCCTTCTCCATGGCGACTGTATAAACCATTTTAGCTAAATTATTCCCCGAATAGATTGCTCCTGAATCTTTGCCTTTATAGCCCTCATCTTTTATAGCTTTATATCTTGTTAATGTTATTTGATCAACACCGTGTGTTTTGGCAGCTCGTCTCATCAAAGCGCTCATTCTGAGATATTCTAAAGCAGGATCTATGGAGTCCTTAGTTTTTTTATAATGCTGTGTCTTCTTCACATATTTACGAGGCATATAAAAAATAAAAATTTCATTGGAAAAAGGTACTTAACATAAAAAATTTGATACAGGGTAAGTTTAACAATGTTTTCAATTTACACCAAAGAAGGCAGTTCTATTTCTCTCCCCAATTTTTTGGCAATGTCAACTATGTTTTGCCAAGAGCAATGACTGAAGAGTTGAAATGTAATCCATCTACAAATACTGACATATTAGCTATCAATATACCGGAATATTAGAATCTATAAGTCAATACTATAAACTTTACACAAATATATCATTAGTAAACAAATATTTGGTTTTTGAGTGAAAAATAATAAATTTCATTCAACAACTCACCATGTGTCTTTTCTTTCAAAATTTCTCTTCAGAAAGTAATTTCATACGTGCTTTGAGCTAATTGTGAAAGAAGATTATTCTAACTATGACAGTTGGGAAGATAATGGGGGTGGTTCAACTTGTACCAATGTTCAACTTACCTCACCCACATTTTCAAAGTAGCCTATTGAAATTCAGTTAGTTACTTATCTGTGGTGACAATGAAGGCTGCATAATCGTTAATACTTCGTTCTTCTTTTACTGTCTGCTGCGCACTTTGAGTCCCATACCCCCATCTTTCCTATCAAGATACAATCTAGTAGTATCAGATTTTGGGTGAAGTGCCCCATGCAGCATAAGCAGATTGTGAGTTGTTATATCTGTTTCTCTGATGGCTTGCTCAGTCCACTTTATTTTGCTTGCTGGGTAGCTTATTGCTGATAGTGAGTAGGTGTTTGATGCCATGAGCTGATTCCTGACATTGATCTGGTTTCGTACTACCTGCCAAACGCGTTCATTGTATTCAGTAATGGCTTTGTGACATACTTCGGCTTCATGGTTCATGTTGCTTTCCATAATTCCCAAGTACTTTTGCTCTTCTTCTATATCTCTGACGGTACCAATTGGCATTTTAGCCCGTCTGTGTGTACAGAAGGGTGTTTCTTGAGAATTAGTGTTCTATATTCCTCAATACAGAAGGTCATTTCGACGTCCTTGCAGCATTCCTGAGTAAGGTGTATTAGCGAATCAATGTTCCTTTTTTTCTTAGAGTACAGCTTAATGCCATCCATGTAGAAATAAAGGTTTATTTTGGTGCCACTTTTGAAATTGTATCCATATTACGTCTTCTCCAGCATATTGCTCAGGAGTTCAAGTGGATAAGGAGTCGCCGAGATAGATGTCTTACTTGATTTTGAAATTTGCCAGCTTTTAGCCATTATCCTCTAGTTCTGTCTTCCTTTCGGTCATTGGCATCTTGATGAATGCCACAAGGGCAGGGTGAACATTTTACAAACTTAGGCACTCAAGTATCCAACTATGGGGAATTTAGTCATAGGTCATTTTGTAACAATTTTATATACATGTATTTATACATATATGAAGTTATATACATATGTATGTTTATACAAGTATATACATATATTTATACATATATATATAGATATATATATATGTATATATATATATGTATATATATATATATATATATATATATATATACAGTGAAACTCGGATAACTCAAACTTCAAGGGACCGAGCAAAAGTGTTCGAATTATCAGAGTGTTCAAGTTATCAGAGCACTGTCACAAGTCCATGTATTTACTTATTTATTAGTAGATACATGAACATATACAAACTATAATATAAATCAAAAGCACAAATGGCTTGTTTCAAATTAAATGCTTTTAATGTAAAGTTTAAAACGTTTTTTATCAAAAAGTATAGAGATTTTTCTATCACTTGAGATTGGTTTGTTGTTTGAGGTGATGTTATTGCCAGGACGTTTTTTAGATTGACATTGGCAAAACTTGATCGTTGCTGAAATGCTCAAAAGAAAAGACATTTTTTTCTTTTGAGCGTTTTACCCACGATCAATTTTGCCGATTTTTCTTGAAGTTTATCCAAAGATTACCTTACTTTACCTGGCATTCGTTAAGAGCAACACTCCGAGGCAGTTCAATTAAAAGTTTTACGAAATTTAACGGTACATTGTATATCACTAACGTTTTTTGAATGGATACTTATTGAATGTACACACGTATTCTGTGTTTAGGTCAAACGATGAATAGTTTTTTTAGCTAAGACAACGTATACGTTTAATTACAATTTTTAAGACGTTTTAAACATTCAACATTCCGACGTTGATTCAACTCGGAATCCACGTCGGAAAACTATTCATCACGGGCTAGCCGGGTCACGCACTCAAGGATTTTCGCCACGCAAATACAAAACAAAAACAACATGCTGTTTTTGTTTTGTATGTGCGTGGCGAAAATCCTTGCGCCTGTGACCCGGCTAGCCCGTGCTATTCATCGTATAGTAGTACGTATAAATCAAATTTCACCAAACCTTTAGAACAGTCGTTGACCAAAAATATTTTGCCGATGGAGGTAGTAACGACGCTTATGAATTACGAAAAGTTGAGGTTTACCTCTATGGCTTGAAATAAAGTGATTTTTTAAAGCGATAGCAACCGTTTCGGTAGCCGTTGGGCAAAAAACAGTTCGAATTAACAGTGTTGAGTTCGAGTTATATAGAGCCATTTATCATTGCGAGGGAACGGACCAAGCAAATCCAGTCAAGTTAACCTTGTGTTCGCTATATCCGAGGGCGAGTTATCCATGTTTCACTATATATATATATATAGAACTATATTTCCCAACTAGGAGGCTTCTATCAATATATAATCCATGTTAGGAGGCTCTGAAAAATTAGGAGGCGTCCAGGGAGCCTCCTAATTCTAGCAGTGTTTATAGTGCTTAACAACCCTATAGAAGTATTTTAAACATGATTCCCATAATTGCCTTATATATCTATATTCATATATATGGAAAAGAGGAGACAACTCCAACAAAAATGTGTAATTTTCTATCAATAAATTACAAACTCTAGGAGGCTCTTATATATGGAACTAGGAGGCATATATCAATTTTAAAATATTCTTACTTTTAAGTGTTTTGGTATCGTTTCAGTTAATAGCACAATATATTTAAAAACATATTGCAATAAGCTTATGACTAATCATCAGCCAATACAAGGAATTAGCAGCTATGTCAGATACAGTCAGTTTTGCTAATATTCATGATAGCTTTATTAGATTTGGGAAATAAAGTTGTATATTAACAAACTACAATACATTACAATTTATTTGCTGACCCTATTTATGGTTTTCAAGACTGCCATTTAAGCACTCCCTTTTTTTGCACGGTTTCTCATTGATCTGCTCTTTTTTGTGAAAATTCACAATAATTGCACATTATGGTTTCCACTGATGTTTAAGCATGGCTGTAGTAAAAGTTTAAATAAGTGTATAATCAGTACAATTCATATTTTTGCTGCCGTTGCATCCAGCCACAAAATAAATCTTTTTTTGAAACTTTTCATCCGAATGCAATACCTGAGAGATGGTTTTTTAGTCGAAGAATTGATTTTTTAAATTTATTGAAATAAAGTGGCAAAAGTATAACCACAGTATATAACAGCTAGCGAGATGTGGCTGTTATAATGTTGCTGTGGCTGTTAGGACTATTAGTTCTTCACCCATGTAGTCTACTAGAGCTTGGTAGCAGCGGAATAACTACATGTAAGGGAGCACGTCACATTTGGTAAGTTGTTCATGTTATTTTAGTCAATTTACAGTTTATTTACTTGAAACATACAGTTGTAGAAAAGCAGTATAAATTTTATTTAATAAAGAAATAGGACTAGCGTGAAAAAGTATGTTTCAATTATTATAATTTTTAAGGAATGTAGCATAGAACACGTTTGATATATATTTTTTTACACCCGTTTATGTCATCCAACTGCTGATATTGTTCTGCATAGAAAAGTCAAGAAAGTTCAGCATTATAATACCATAAAGGAGAATATCAAAACTTTTTGTAAAATCCTAATTTTGGACTTTATTATTGTTACACGAATGTTCGGTTTTGTAACATCAACACAGACACGCCAGCTGACAATTAATAGTTATTTTAGTGAATCAGTTAATTCTCTAACATTAATCTATTTTCAGTTATTAATATAATAATTTTTGATGTTTTTTTATAATGATAAGTAAAGTTATTAATGTGGTTCTACCAACAGTCAAAACTGTTGTTAGAATATCACGATCATTATGTAATTGTATTATTGTTATCATGAATAGTGAGAGTTTGCGTATTTCAGTTATGATTTTGTAAGTAATAGTAGTACATGCATAGGCATAAGCAAGTAAGTGGTGTATATGCGGCCTTTGAATTTTAAAACTTCTAGTATTTAGTTTGAATCTTGTGTAGTAATTGTGTAGTAATTGTGTAGTAATTAAGAGCTTAGCTGTTTTATAGAGCTTCAGTAGTAGGAGGCAGACATTCAAGTTTGCCAAAAAACCTAACCAGTGAACTAAAATGTGTATTTTGCATTCATTTTGGTTTGTATATCTGTTTATGCTATTTGAATTATCTATTCATTTTTTTAGAAACTTGGTAAGCATTAATGCCAGTATATTCATCAGATGGCAGAGAGTATTAGACAAAGTTGGATGTTCTTTTCTAGAAAAGGTATGTTGCTAATTACACGTTGGTTTGCATAAAAAATATGTCAAAATAATCAAGGTTTCATCTACCGAATTTTATAATATTTTTTAACATGTACATAAGTATAGATTACAAACTATAAAACATTATATCAGTAAGGTTGTATTTTGAAATGTAGTAATGTTTGACGTTTTGGCAAAGTTACTATGATAAGCAAAACTTTAAATTCACCAACACAAAATATACTTTACAAAGTTTTACTGTAACTAGCAAATGTATACCTGACGTAAGAATGTAACAGCATGCCCAAAATTAGTTTTTCTTTGTATAGTTGCAAATAATCAATGACGCTTCATAATCAAATTAATCAATTAGTTATAGATAACTGCTGGATGAGAAGCATTGATGGCCCACACCAAAGACTGATTTGCAGACATAAAATTAAAGGTATGCGATATTGCAATAAGTTGCTGTCAACTAGCACATTATACATGCGAGCCAAAAATTAGTGTGATAATTTGATATAGCCATAGCTTCAGTAAGAAAAGTTGTCAATTTTTACAGGCATTGTATTATTTCAAACGCTTACATAAACCATTATGCCACTTTTGTGTTCTATTCATCTATTATTGGCAGATTACATAATATAAATAGCGCAAACCAATCAAAGGAATGTAGCATAGCAAAGAGATTTAGTATTGCTCTTCTTAGTCTTTATGAGTCATGGTTGCAATTGCTGAGCACTTGCATAATTATATAAAATGAATAGTTTTCCATGGTTACTCATTACCACTTTTAGTTACTCAGTCAACACTGAGAGTAATTATCAGATTTGAGATATCATGTTTAGAGGCAGGAGATTGACAAATATTTTGTTGGTTTTTACTCTTACCCTACCGTATGCGAATTTATGCTAAATCTATCAGTAACTGCCGTATGCACATTTTTGCGAATTTTCCAACAATTGCGTGGTCACCTAATTTTATTATCCGTTAAAAACATAACGGATGATTTTAAAACTTTGATGGTATTGTCAGTGTGGTTCGAATATTTCTCTAATAGATTAGTCTAAGATAACCAAGCAGTTTCAAATTTTTTATTGAGAATTTCCAAAATAAAAATGGACATTTTTGTGTAAGTTTTGTTAAGTATCGCGCAAGTCAGAAAACATATAATTACTTACATGTATGTTGATGACACTATAGCCAATTCAAATTCAGATTTTTGTGATTGCACAGATAATTAAAGTAGCAGCAGTGACTCTGATGATAGTGAAAATAATAGTTTTTTAAGTGTAAGGGACATTGTAGAGCATCGTTTTAGCTTCGTAGCGATTGTAGCTTCACATAGCTTTAGCAATGCACAAAGTGAAGGTACATTGATTTTTGCATAGCACTATATGTTAACATTTTAGCAAAATAAAATATATTACAAAAAGTTTCTAGATAAACTTTGAAGTTGAAACAAAATTGTATACATGCTTCATGTACATATCATGAAGCTAAATTGGCAATTTTCGGTGAAATGGCTGGCGGTAGGCCGGTAGCTTAGTTTGTACATGGGTGGCAGTAAAAGGGTAAAGCTATAACAGAATTAGAGATACAAGTGTATGTATTTCCTTTTGAATGATTTGGTGAACTTTGATGATTCAAGACAATGAGTTTGGCGAATGATATATATGTATAAGATGCTGCTGAAGTTGCGCAATTCAACTCATGGTTTTTAATTATTACCTCAAAATGTTGAAAACACGCGATAGGAAGGGCCAGAACACTACTAAAACTCATAGTTACTCAAACCTGAAATACAGTAGGTTTTATACAAATTGCTATACAATAACAAAACTGCAAAACTATTGGTTAAAATATAAATAGCAATATATATTATTATTTTTGGCCTTCGGTATCGGGCAGCATGTATGCAGTTTGTTTGCTGATGTTAACAAAAGTTTTACTAATAAGCTACATAATTTGCTCAATTATTTGTGTCAACTTTAAAATTTAAAACAAATGTAGTAGTGTTAGCACTTTTAGAATATACTACAAACAACGCAGAGGAACTTTTTGTGGCATCTGACTTGAATTTAAAAGTTCTTTGAAAATGCAACTTGTATTTGCCCATTTTAATACTTTAAAATGTCAAAGGGAGCTCATAATGAAAGCAACTTTAATATAATTTCAAGATGCTCAAAGCGGTACGGATGTTATGTTGACAAACATTAAACGGTCCCTCTGTACTATGGCTAGTAAGTAATTACATGTATTTAGATTTTGCATTGATGCTTTCAATTAGGTAGTGTAGGAAATCTATTTACATTAGCTAAATTACCAGCATGTGCAATACCCAGCTTTGTTTCCTATCCATCCCAAACATTTTGCCAATGCTTATAATAATTCATTGCTCTTTTCAAATCTGATTTCTGAACCAAAGGTAGTTTTAGCAGTATAAGAACATATACTTCTCTTCCTATGGGTCTACTCACTTTTCTGTAGCAGCAAAGGCCATTGTTTTTAAAAGGTCTGTAAGAATTGTATTACTTATTTTGACTTCCATTGGTGCTCGTAGCAAATATAATTTCAGTACAATTTGCATCAATAAAGTTATTATTACTTGTTTGTAAAGTATTTGGAGCAAAACAATATTTTATGTGCACAGCAAACATTTTTGCTGCAAGCTCACCAAAACAAAATAAAACGTTTATTTTTATGTTACATTTTAATTAAACATCATGTTCTATTCAGTTATTGCTGTCAGTACTATGCAGTTATTGCTGTCAATGTTCTTTGTGCATTCTTGGCACACTTTTATGTTAAACTTCCAATGCATTAAACACTTTAGAAATAAAGTGTCCAAACAAGGATGCATAACATGAGATTTGTCACTGGCTTGTTTTGACCTATATCTAGCACTCTTTAGCCAAAGGTGTCTAGCTTTACTAAAAAATTTGGTAGTGAAATTGTACATAAATTCATTGCCTGCATACACGTCAATCATGATGCCTATGCTCTTATTATGTGTGTTCTACTATTTCCTGCTTAGCTAATTCACTTTCTACTTCTCAATAGCCTCAGCGTCTCAATGAAAGCTATTGTTGTTATTCCTATTCTTTGTAACTTTATAATGAAGGAGGTTGTGGTTGGGCAGCTCATTTGCTTTTCACTCTATTAGAAGTATTGCAGCACAAGTATAACTGCAGCAATAAAATCTTCACAGAATTGCATAATGTGGTCTTATTCTCCAAGGTCTTCTAACTAGCAGAAATGACCTATGTACTTATGCAATTGTGGTTTGTGCTTAAAGTGTCTCATTCTCCTTATGTGGCATGGCTTGCTACCCCTTCTTGCATGCTAGTCAATTGATTAAATAGATTGTAAGAAACAAGCCAACCTCTCACTCCTACACAACCTAAAGACTTATCACATAAGTTCAACCTTCTAGCGAGATTGTAGCCGCTAAACATTTTGCTTTTTTCACGCGTCTAGCCATTTAGGGTTTTGCAGCAGCAGAAGAACAGACTAATCATGTCACAATTGGTATATTTGTTTGTCACAATTGTTTTATATTACTTTTGCCAATTTTGTCATTGAATTAATTGTATCATATTATGGTGAAAAGGCATCATGAAAAAGTATTTTACTTCGCCTCAATACCAATGCAAAAGGTTAGACCGGTAGTGGCCATTTTTGACCTGTAGGGCGAGCCACTTTAAATACTATATCAAAGCAACTTACTCATGTCATCAAATTGCGACGGCAAACAACAATGCATAGGTTTTCGCAGCTAATTTGGATTTGGATTTTACTGCCTTAATTGCAAGATCGTAATATTGTCAAGTTAAAAAGGTCAAGAAACCCCAACTTTATAATGCTAAAAGAATGAAATTATTACTAATTTTCATAAAATGATAACTTTGTAATTATACACGAGGGTAGCTTTGTGAGATTAACCGACACACATTAAAATAGTTATGGTAACATATAGCACAGTAGCCAGCAATTGATGAACATCTGTGACTCTGTCGATGCTCCTAACTTTTGTAACTTTTTAAAAAGCATTAAAATAATTATGGATGCTTTTTATTCTGATTAGTAGTGTTAGCTGATTGATAGCACCAAACAGGCAGAATTATTAGTAGCCTACACTTTACTGCCCTGAGCAAGCAACACGCTGTATCTTGATATTTGTAAATTGTTCAGCACAAGCACAAACGCGTTTTGGTCGAGCCTGGCATCAGTATTAGCAGTATTTTAGTTGTTTTTTTTATTTATTATGGTGAGATATCCAACAATCTTTACCGAATTTTTTTTCGTGAAACTTTAAAATCAAAGGATTTATTTCACTTAGGGCATTTTGTTTGCTTAAATTGACAATTTACTAAGCTGGCACTAGGCAATCAAAACGCCCTATCACTGTAGATAGGGCCTTTTGATTGCATAATTGGACTGGTTTCTCATTGTTAGTTTGCCACAAGACCATTTGCCATGACTGGATTATCAAAGGATTACAAGTTTAAATTCTGATATTAATCCGCAATTAGTCAACAAAATGATATATGTTGCAATTCCTATTACTCATCCAGTCAACACATGGATTAAAACCCTGTAATAGCCATATTTAGCTCAAAAGTTAAGAGATGATCAAATATCTAGGTATCCTTCAAACCTGATGTCATGAAATGAAAGGAATCAGAAAAATAGTAGTTTAAAAAAGATCAAACGCTTTTATTGAAAATAATTTAAAGCAAACAACTGAGTGCAATAATGTCAGTATTTTAAAAAAGCAAAACCTTCCAATGGACATGTAATTAAAATAAATTTTTCATCAAATCTCTGAGTCGGATCTTTAAATCGAGACTTTTGTCACTTAGATATCGTCCTGTCATAATAAATATATTATGATAAAAAATATAGCAATAAGATTGAGCACTTAAAAGTGCACTAGCTTGTATGAGCTGCCTTAATACAACCAAATATATATGCTTCAGTTTCGCTTCCCTTTGTTTAACTACTCTTTGCTCATAATGTCCAACTTTGTGTATGTTCAGGCCAATCAAAACGCTGTATCTGCAGATAGAGAGCTTTGATTGCCACTTTATGTGTGGTAAATGTGGATAGGGCATTTTGCACATTGTGAAAAGTGCTATTTCTGGTGGTCTCAGATATATGAAATTTCGAGACATGTTAGATCTCAACCTAAATTACATATAAGCACAAAAAAGTGAATTTTGAAAAACTTTTCAGATAGGGCGTTTTGCTTGCTTAGGGCAGTATAAAGTTATGATAATGTATTATTTTCATTGTAATTAACAAGTTGATGCATTTTAGTCGTAATTTGATACGGATTTAAACTAGAGGCTGAGTCATAAGTAAGTGACTGGAGTAAATGAAATCCTTTAAATTGTTGAAGCTTTAAAATCTATGTTTCAATTTTGTAGAAGAATATCGCAAGAGATAAAATATTACTGCTTCATAGAATTTTAGTAATGGGAGGTAGGGACACGGATTTGCTGAAAAACCTAAAAACATCAGGCATCTTTTGCATCAATTTTTAATCTGCATAACATCTGTTTGGGCTATTAAAATTGTTTTGCTTATTTTGGTAGAAACCTGGTCACCGCATCCAAGCACTATATCTACCAGATGGAAAATGGTACGAAGCACAGCTGGACGCTTTCTTGAAGGGGGTATGTTGCTGATTAACGGTTAATTTCCACAAGAGCGTGCCACATAAATAAAAGTTTTATTTTAAAAAATTTATAAGAAATAATGTTATGTTTCGGCACAGAAGCAATCAAATAGAGTATTAAATTAGAGAAATGTGGTTTATTGCACTCTCCAGAGACAACTGATTTGATAACAGAAAACCCAAGTATTTATATGTTTGGTCATAGAAAAGCTTTGAAAAAAGCTACAAGCATTATTAATAGCTATAATGAGACAGTACTATATAATATTAGCTTGTATAAAGCTTTAGCTAATAAGCATAATGTTTGTTTGCAAAGTACCAATAATACTTGGCACTTGCATGACACCTCACTAAGCTAAAGGTTCTTTCTGGTTCTCTTAGACCTTCGGGGTTTGTCTCTGCTATACTCATCTCCATCAGGTAGACGAGGGTTGCGTGGTCTTCTTCTAGACGGAGGTTGCTCTGTTACAGTTGTAGGGGCTGGTAGTTGCAGTTTTGTCTCCTCTGTTATATCAGGTTTATCTCCAGGGTCTTGATCTTCTTCTGTTGAGTATCTTGGTCTGAGTTGTTCAACATGTCTTCGCCAAGTAGGTCCCTTTGGTACCACTTTGACATTGAGACTACGAGTTCCATTTATCTTAGTAACAATGGCTGGAACCCATCTAGGTTGTCTGTTGCGTCTAGGTCCATGATACAAGGCATAGCATGGTGCTCCAAGATTGTAGCTGTGTATCTTGCTAACTGTCTTTTCTGCAGATCGGTTGACTTCTCTGGATTGATGAAACTGTGCTATGTGTGCGGGTGATGGCAATAGGGTGTCAATCTTGCATCTCATCTGTCTTCCATTCAGCAGCTGACTGGGAGAGTATCCTGTAGGAAGTGGTGTCCTTCTATAGTGCATCAGGAACTGTTGTAGTGCAGATTTAGGTGGGAGTGACGATTTCTTCATGGCTTGTTTGAAGGATTGTACTAGTCTTTCAGCTGCGCCATTTGTAGCTGGATGGTAGGGTGCTCCAGTGAGGTGAACAATGCTTCTCTCTTGACACCACTGCTGAAACTCTCCTGAGGTGAAGCTGGTAGCATTGTCAGTGACTATGGCGTGAGGGTATCCAAAGTGTGCGAATATCTCCTCTAAGATGTCTGTGGTAGCTCTGGTAGAAGTAGATAAAGTCCTGTGTATGCATGGATACTTTGAGTAGGCATCTATCATCACTAGCCATTGGCTGCCCATGAAGTTTACTGCATGATCTACGTGAAGACGACTCCATGGCTTCTCAGGTAGCATCCAGGGATGTATAGGATACTTCTGTGGAAGCTTCTGGTGTTCCGCACAGGCAGTGCACTGTCGGCTTGTCTCCTCTATATCAGAGTCAATGCGAGGCCAATAGACAGCAGTTCGAGCTAGCTTCTTCATTCTTTCCATTCCAAAGTGTCCAAGGTGAAGGATCTTTAATACTTCCTGTTGTAACTTGACAGGAATGACTACTCTGTTGCCATATAGAAGACAACCTTCAGTGATAGAAAGTGAATCAGAGATATTGTGGAAGAGTGACAGCTGGGTCTCCTTCATCTCTTTGTTACCAGGCCATCCTTCTGCTGTGTAGCGCATTACTGTGGCTAGTGTTGGGTCTTTCTTTGTCTCCTTTGCTAGAACATTGTAGTCTGTAGCGTTGAGCTGTTGTCCAATAGTGTGAATAGTGCATACAGTATCAACATCATCCTCATCTTCTCTTGCATCAAACTCTTTATCAGGTCCAACTGGCAGTCTTGAGAGGACATCTGCATTTTGATGATGCTGGGTAGATCTGTATTCTATGGTGTAGTCATACTGATTTAGTACCAGTGCCCATCTTGCTAGTCTGTTGGCTGCTAGAGCTGGAACTCCTTTGGTAGGTCCTAGAAGTGTGAGAAGAGGTCTGTGGTCAGTTACCAAGATAAACCGTCGACCATACAGGTACTGGTGATACCTCTTTAGAGCAAATATGATTGAGAGAGCTTCTTTTTGTATTTGTCCATATTTCCTCTGTGTGCTGGTCAGTGTTTTTGAAACATTGGCTATTGGTCTCTCACTTCCATCAGGATAACGATGAAATAGTACAGCTCCCAGTCCAGTTTCTGAAGCATCACATGAGATTCCAATGTCAAGATCTGCGTTGAAGTGTGCTAAGACACTATCAGTTGATAGCATATCTTTCAGTTTGTTGAAGCTCTTTTCTTGTTCAGTGCCCCACTTCCAGGTCTCTCCTTTGCGTGTCAGTTTATGCAATGGTCCTGTGAGTTGTGACAGATTGGGTATGAACTTGCTGTAGAATTGTGTAGCTCCTAAGAAAGATCTTAGCTGAGTTAAGTCTGTTGGGACTGGCATCTGTTGTACTGCATCTGCCTTCTTTCCTTTAGTGATTCCCTTTGAAGTGAGTTTGTGTCCCAGATACTCTACTGTCGGTTGAGCAAAACAGCACTTGTCTTTTCTACATCTGAGCCCTCTTTCTTCTAATCTTTGAAGAAGTCGACGTAAGTTTTGTAGATGGCTCTCTGCATTGGCTCCACTCACTAGTATATCATCTAGGTATACTGCTACTCCTGGGAGGTCTTGTGTCAGTTGCTCCATGATTTCTTGAAAATACCCTGGTGCTGAGCTTATGCCAAAGGGCAACCTCTTCTGTAGTAGTACTCCTCGGTGTGTTGATAGTGCTAGTCGTCGTTGACTTTCTGGTGCCAACAATATTTGATTGTAGGCATCTGCTAAATCAATCTTTGTGTAGCAATAGCCTCCACCTAGCTTTCTGATTAGATCTTCTGGTAGTGGGATAGGTTTCCTATGTGTTTCTAGCTGATTATTGATAGTTTTGGAGTAGTCTCCACATACTCTGATCTTCCCTGCAGCTTGACCTGTTGTAGATTTGCGTACAGGTACAACTGGTGTTCCATACTGGTTGAATTGAGTTGGTTCCCATATGCCTTTAGCTACACCTGCTTCGTATGCTTGGTTGAGCTCTTCTGTCAAGGCGAGAGGAACTGGTCTGGGTCGGCAGAAGACTGGCTTTGTTGAAGGTTTGAAGTTTATCTCTAGTTCAAAGTTCTTGAGACATCCTAGCTCGTCTTTGAATATTTCTGGAAATTCTTTGCACATCTCCTTACACTTGATTTGTAACCTCCCATCTGGCTGGTTCTCTGTGATTGTTGATACAAGGTTCTGTTGTAGCTTGTCATCAATAGAGATGCCTAGTTGCTGTATAGCAGTTCTTCCTAGTAGGTTGAGATCTTGTACAGCACTAATCACAAATGGTAGTCTGACTTCTTTCTGTGCATCCAATTGGGCAGTTAGCTCACATCTGCCAAGCGTCTCTATGAGATGTCCTGAGGCTGATTTGTAGTTAACTGTAGTAGGTTTTAGGTTTGGCTTTCCTAGCTTCTCCCATATTGATTTACAGATGAAGTTGTCACAAGCTCCAGTGTCCAGTTCAAGTGTGAAGTTGTCTCCCTCCAGTTTGATGTTTTCAGCAAGTTTCACCATCTTGGTTGATGTGCATTCTATCATCTTTACTGGTTTTCCTGCTGCAGATGATTTCTTTTTCTTGCATGCTCTTTCTATGTGACCTTGTTTAGAACAAAAGTTGCAGGTGGCTGCTTTGAATCTGCAGTCATCTGCTGTATGGTTAGTTCGGTCACATCTGTAGCATAGCTTTCCTTCCTTCTGCTTGTCAGGTGTAGAGTTGTTTTTCTGGAGTGGTTTGTATCTTGATTTCTGTTGAGCAACCTTGTTGACTTTAGACGAGTTTCCATAAACTGTCTCTTTGGCAACTTTAGCTGCTTCTTCTGTTTCCTGTGCTACCTGTATAGCTTTGTTGAAGTTGAGTTCATTGTCCTTGACCTTGAAGAGAGATTTGAGAACTGCTTCATTGTTTACAGAGCATATAAATCTTGTTCTGAGAGCCTCATCTAATGGATCTGTAATGTCTATGAAGGCACATGTAGTTGCATCTTGACGAATTCTGGCAGCTAACTCTTGAATAGTTTCTCCAGGTTTCCTCTGCATGTCACTCCAATACTTGTAACGCTCTCTAACAATGAAGCGCTTAGGGTCATACTGGTCTTTGAGAAATTCCAGTATTTCGTCCATGTTGAGGTCGTTGATCTGCTTGGGTGTTGAAAGCTGAGCTGCCATATTACTAAACTGCTTGTAGAGTGTAGGCTGTTGGTTGGTGAGAAAAGTGCCAGCAATCTTGTCTTGATGAATAGAATTTGCTGCAATGAAGGTGTTGAATCTGTCTATGTAATCTGTTAGTAGCTCTGCTGTTGGGTCAAAACCTGGGAAGGCTGGAACAGCGGTTGCAGCTGTTTCTTGTTTCCGTTGTAGGTTTTGTAGTAGTAGCTCCATCAGTTTCTTATTCTCCTCCATTCTTTCATCTTGCTGACGTCTGTATTCCTCTTGTTGCTGCTTGAACTCCTCATGCTGTTGTTGTCTATGCTCTTCTTGCTGACATCTGTATTCCTCTTGCTGCTGTCTCTGGTCCTCCTGCTGCTTCTGCATTAGCTTGATCAGGTCTGCTACTTCTGCCATTGTAGTGGTGCAATTTTGCAATGCAAATCTGAACAAAACTCTTTGTAACTGTTCAAAAGAGAAATCCTTGTCGCCAATTAGCTTCTGTTATGTTTCTGCACAGAAGCAATCAAATAGAGTATTAAATTAGAGAAATGTGGTTTATTGCACTCTCCAGAGACAACTGATTTGATAACAGAAAACCCAAGTATTTATATGTTTGGTCATAGAAAAGCTTTGAAAAAAGCTACAAGCATTATTAATAGCTATAATAAGACAGTACTATATAATATTAGCTTGTATAAAGCTTTAGCTAATAAGCATAATGTTTGTTTGCAAAGTACCAATAATACTTGGCACTTGCATGACAAATAATATTACTATAAAATCTATGTTTGAATGCCATGGCACTGCATTTTTTAACCCTTCCAATTATAGTGGCAAAAATTGTTGATTGTGCTACATAATATATGTTCAATCTTTATTAGCTTCAACTCTATCTAAAACCTTTTTGTTATAGATTTTATTTTTCCAACACGTTAAAAAATAGTACTATTCAAAAAACTTAATGCATTCCTACTTCGTGCATTGCTAATGCTATGTGAAGCTACGATCCCTTCGAATCTCGAAAAACAATGCTCTACCATGTTCCTTACTCTTACGAAACTATTACTTTGACCACCATTGGAGTCACTATTGGAGCTGCTACTTTAATTATATGTGTAATCACTAAAATCTTAATCCGTCAGTCATCAACAATCATCAATAATGTTATCAACATAAGTAATTATCTGTTTTCAATTCTGGATGTACTTGCGAAAGCTATAATAGCACTAAAAATTTCGAAAATCAGAAAGAACAAACGTTTCTTTTTATGTTGAAAAGTCCTAAACAGAAATTTAAAATTGCTCCGTGAGTTTAGGGTAATTTTACAGGGAAACTTTTGGACAACACTGTCAATACCATAAAAAGTCTTAAAGACTGTTAGTTATGTTGTCAACGAATAATAAAATTAAGTTACTACGCAATTGCCAGGAATTTCGCAACATGCACATATGCCGGTCGTCCATTGATTTCGCCTAAATGCGCATGCAGCGGTGAAAGGGTTAATAAAATATTATGGAATCTCTAATTGAATCCCCATTCATTTAAACGCCCCTCTACTAGACCTGTACTATAATAGATGACGGTTAAAGATAGAACGCCACCGTTCAAGTGAACGTTACTTCTTTTGAAAAAAACACATAAAAACTATATAACAAACAAACTAAGCTGTGATCCAGTGTTAACATATACACTGGGCGTTGAGCTTGCAAAATGCCATCGTTAACTGCTTATTTTAATGCTGTAGCATGTGCAAGAAATTTTAGCCTCAAATAGTAGTACAGATTTCATCATATTTGCTAAACCGTTTTTCATATATGCCGAACTATCAAGGCCGATTAAACAATAAAATTATTATCAGCCTGATAGAGTTATTAATTATTTCCACGGTGCTGCTTTCAAAGCTTTAACGAAAACACTGTAAAGCTTAGAAGTTAGAAAACTCGCTTCAATATGCATTGACAAAAGTATTAATTGCTATTGTTGTAACTGAGTCATTGTTAGTAAAAATTTGTCAACATTTTTCTATCCATCCTGTCCAAAATCGGATCCAAAGATCAAAGAATGTTGAAGTCGCAGTCAGCTGGAAGTGGTTGTCAATTAAAGGGTGACACTCTAGTTTTCAACACTTCTAGAGTAGCACTCAAATGAACATGGCCTTCAAATTAAGATTCTACCTTATGTCAATTTAGCTGTATTTCAGAATGTTATAATATTGGAGTTTTGGGTCAAGGTTAAAATAGCAAGCATAACTTTGCAAATATCGACGCAAAAAGATTTTAGTTTTAAATAAGGCTCTGCTTTCATATATTTGCAAATCACTAATGCATGAATTTAAAAAAAGAACCCAAGGGTATATTTCTCTTTGTGTAGTAGCATCTAATCAAAAATGCATTGATTTTAAATAAGTGCAGAGTGACATACAAGGATTATCAACACCGAAGAGTGATTTTCAGACATCAGATTAAATGTGGGTGATGCTATGATAAGTGGCTTTAAACTAACACAATGTACTAGGGAAACAAGCGTGATTATTTTGCTGTAGCTCAAATGCAGTAGAAAAAATAAAGTTGTCTAACTTTTCAAGTATTTCAGTCAAATTCGTTGCCTACATAAATGCTGACACTAGTCTTTGTGTTCTGCTGCTGTCAGGTTACAAAACATAGCTCTCCTAATCAGAGGCATTTAGGTATCTAGAGCAATCTAGGCATTAGTGGTTTCAATGAACACCTGAACAATGCGTGTTTAACCACAGTGGTTGACCCCATAGGTCAAGTATTAGCCTAATTAATGACTCAATAAATAGCTACCCTGTCAGGTCACACTAAGCTTAGCAGCAATCGTTCTGAACACTGGCCATTGAGACTGCTCAATGAATGTTAATCCTGATCATTTCTCTAATAGTTTGAAGCAAATAGAAATCCAAACTGCTCTATCGCATGCACACAAGTGGCACACCATTTAGTTTCATAATTAGCTACTAAAGTAGTATATAGAAGTGGTCATCAAAGTACCTTCTACAGTATATGTGTGTTTTGAATAACAATACATTGGTTAAGTATTATATTACTAAATGAGAAATGACACTAACGAGCATTAATGTCCTTATTGTTCACTTGTATCTGAGAAACCGTCAATTCTGTTTTGACTTGCCGCACATAAACCAGCTTATTTAACTTTTGAATGGAGCTGAGCAATGATATGTGATTCATCAAAGCCATAGCTTATCAGATTTTTATAAATGATAATTCACATTATTTACTATTTCAGTCAGCAGAAAACGGTAAAGTGCAGAGGAAATAGCAGAATTTGACAAGCACTGGACTGAAAAATCAGGCAAACTGCCAACAAGATCAGTGTTGGATGCTATACACTCAACGCTGCCTAACAGAAGTGTTATAGTGATTCGGGCTCGAGCCAACAACTTGCTAAAGAAGGCTGCGAGAAAAAATGCCAGCTGAATTTTTTATGTTGTTGAACCTTCTTATTATCATTGCGTTGTATTTGTCAATAAATGTGCTCTTTTTGAAGACTAAAAGAGACCAACTCCGCAGTAATGCACTTGTATAGTTATTTTGTATCAAGCAGTCTTAGCTATTATTTTATGTACAGAAAATGTGCATAAAACAATGACTATGATAGATAATACAATACCGACAATAGATATTATCTGTTGTACTGCACTGTCCACTATGATGTATTATTCAAGCAACAAGCTCTAAGATAAATTATAATAATTCTTTTAAAGAAAAACCAAATATAAGGAAATATGCCGCAGCAGCCAGTCTACTGACAACTTACTGTCAAACCGACAAGCCCAAAAAATTACTTAGAACGCTGTGCTTGACTAAAAACAATCAGAAATTCACTACACAATGAGAAATATATCTTTTTGGGTCATTTTCCAAATTTAAGTGAATATGTCTGAGTAGAATGTTCTATCAATTTCTTGACAGTTCAGGGCATTATTATTACTGGTAAAATGTGAATAATAGCACTCAGTATTACTATTGATCAATAAAACCACCCAAAGTCAAGAGATCTAAAGTTAGAAAAAATTTGGTACTGTGCTGGGTCCAGCCCGACTGATCATTGCTAACAATAAATTGCAGTAAGAAAGAAGTTTTGAAAAGCGAAAATGCCCTCAAGATAGAATGTTATTGTATTTTTATTGGCTCTCTATGTGACATTAAGTTTTTCCCTGGGTTCTACATAGGCACAATGGGCTTGTTTGGAATCTACCCAATTTATGGTGCTGTGGTATTGCACAGGTTTTGCAACCTGACACTCCATTCCCGAGTGGGGAAATGTTTTTACTTAACGTTCTAAGAGTGGCTTAAGATGAATAGAAAGACATTGCTGTTATTGTATGTTAGATTGAGTAACTAATTATGTTGTGCAAGTAATTCATATTATTACTGTAGATAATATGCACAGCAAGCAAAGATGTGTGTGTTTCATTTTAGCAATCACAGTAACTGAGTTGCGTCCAAGCATTGTTACCAACTAATTTTTTTAAGTTTTTGTATGCAGTGCAGCAGCGATATGTGACTGAATAAGAAACTATAACATAGACCATATTTATAAATATTGAGTTACATTATTCGTTTATTTTAGTGAGCAGAAAGTTATGCAGCCTAAAAGAAAATTGAGAGTTCAAAAAGCCATGATCGGAAGATTGAGGCAAACTACCAAAAATGCCAGAGCTGTATACTGTTAAAAGAAATTGGTGTTTGAAAATTATAATGATGACTTATGCTCGAGCCCACAACTTACTCAAGAAGCTGCAAAATTAAACTGGCAGCAGGGTCTTCTTGTTGTTGAGGCTTTTGTAATATCGCATTAAACTTGACGTCTGAATAAATTTACTCCGTTTGGTGACTAAGCAACGACCATTCTATGGTACTTGACTAGTTGAATTTTTTAGTATCAAGCATGGTGGCTGTTGTTGTTTTAAATACAAATTTATTGATTCCTACGTTAAAGTTTAACATACTATACAATATGTAAGTTCTAACAACAATTATTGTTGTTTTATACAGATTGTTGTTTTATTGTACAGATTATAGCAGACTCTTAGTTGATCTATAAGTGATAGCAACATCTCAAATTATGTGTAAGCCTTGGCACATCTGCATTGATATGTAAGTTATAGCAACCTCCTAAATGATATATAAATAACAGCAGCTTCCTAATTACTATATAATTCATTGCAGCCTCCTAACTGATATATAAATAGTAGCCACCAACTATATGAAATTCAAATTATAGTAAACTCTTTTGTGATCTATAAGTCATAGCAACATCCTAAATTCTATGTAACCCATAGCAACCACTGCAATGATATGTAAGTTATAGCAACCTCCTAAATGATATATAAATAGCAGCAGCCACCTAGTTAATATATTATTCATAGCAGTCTCCTAACTGATATATAAATAGTACTGTAGCTACCAACTAGATGAAATTCAAATTATAGCAAACTCTCAGGCGATCTATAAGTGATAGCAGCATCCTAAATTATATGTAGCCCATAGCAGCCTCTGCAATGATATGTAAGTTATAGAAACCTCTTAAATGATATATAAATAGCAGCAGCCTCCTAATTAATATATAATTCATTGCAGCCTCCTAACTGACATATAAATAGTAGCTACCAACTATATGAAATTCAAATTATAGTAAACTCT
This sequence comes from Watersipora subatra, assembly GCF_963576615.1. NCBI lineage: Eukaryota > Metazoa > Bryozoa > Gymnolaemata > Cheilostomatida > Watersiporidae > Watersipora > Watersipora subatra. The sequence goes on from NC_088709.1 coordinate 63,323,938, forward strand.
TATGTGATCTATAAGTCATAGCAACATCCTAAATTCTATGTAACCCATAGCAACCACTGCAATGATATGTAAGTTATAGCAACCTCCTAAATGATATATAAATAGCAGCAGCCACCTAGTTAATATATTATTCATAGCAGTCTCCTAACTGATATATAAATAGTACTGTAGCTACCAACTAGATGAAATTCAAATTATAGCAAACTCTCAGGCGATCTATAAGTGATAGCAGCATCCTAAATTATATGTAGCCCATAGCAGCCTCTGCAATGATATGTAAGTTATAGAAACCTCTTAAATGATATATAAATAGCAGCAGCCTCCTAATTAATATATAATTCATTGCAGCCTCCTAACTGATATATAAATAGTAGCTACCAACTATATGAAATTCAAATTATAGTAAACTCTTACGTGATCTATAAGTCATAACAGCATCCTAAATTCTATGTAACTCATAGCAACCTCTGCAATGATATGTAAGTTATAGCAACCTCCTAAATGATGTAAAAATAGCAGCAGCCTCCTAATTTATATATAATTCATTGCAGCCTACTAAATGATATATAAATACTAGCTATCAACTATGGGAAATACAAATTATAGCAAGGTCTTAGGTGATCTATAAGTGATAGCAACATCCTAAATTATATGTAACCCATAGCAGCCTCTGCAATGATATGTAAGTGATAGAAACCTCTTAAATGATATATAAATAGCAGCAGCATCCTAACTAATATATAATTCATTGCAGCCTCTTAACTGATATATAAATAGTAGCTACCAACTATATGAAATTCAAATTTTAGTAAACTCTTATGTGATCTATAAGTCATAGCAACATCCTAAATTCTATGTAACTCATAGCAACCTCTGCAATGATATGTAATTTATAGCAACCTCCTAAATGATGTAAAAATAGCAGCAGTCTCCTAATTAATAAATAATTCATAGCAGCGTCCTAACTGATATATAAATAATAGCTATCAACTATGGAAAATTCAAATTATAGCAATGTCTTAGGTGATCTATAAGTGATAGCATCATCCTAAATTATATGTAACTCATAGCAGCCTCTGCAATGATAAGTAAGTTATAGCAGCCTACTAAATGATATATAAATATCAGCAGCCTCCTAATTAATATATAATCCATAGCAGCGTCCTAACTGATATATAAATAATAGCTATCAACTATGGAAAATTCAAATTATAGCAAGGTCTTAGGTAATCTATAAGTGATAGCAACATCCTAAATTATATGTAACTCATAGCAGCCTCTGCAATGATATGTAAGTTATAGAAACCTCTTAAATGATATATAAATAGCAGCAGCCTCCTAATTAATATATAATTCATTGCAGCCTCCTAACTGATATATAAATAGTAGCTACCAACTATATGAAATTCAAATTATAGTAAACTATTATGTGATCTATAAGTCATAGCAACATCCTAAATTCTATGTAACTAATAGCAACCTCTGCAATGATATGTAAGTTATAGCAACCTCCTAAATGATTTAAAAATAGCAGCAGCCTCCTAATTTATATATAATTCATTGCAGCCTACTAAATGATATATAAATACTAGCTATCAACTATGGGAAATTCAAATTATAGCAAGGTCTTAGGTGATCTATAAGTGATAGCTACATCCTAAATTATATGTAACTTATAGCAGCCTCTGCAATGATATGTAAGTTATAGCAACCTCCTAAATGATATATAAATAGCAGCAGCCTCCTAATTAATATATAATTCATAGTAGTCTTCTAACTGATATATAAATAATAGCTATCAACTATGGAAAATTCAAATTATAGCAAGGTCTTAGGTGATCTATGAGTGACAGCATCATCCTAAATTATATCTAACTCATAGCAGCCTCTGCAATGATATGTAAGTTATAGCAACCTCCTAAATGATATATAAATATCAGCAGCCTCCTAATTAATATATAATCGATAGCAGCCTCCTAACTGATATATAAATAATAGCTATCAACTATGGAAAATTCAAATTATAGCAAGGTCTTAGGTGATCTATAAGTGATAGCAACATCCTAAACTATATGTAACTCATAGCAGCCTCTGCAATGATATGTAAGTTATAGCAACCTCCAAAACAATTTATAAATAGCAGCAGCCTCCTAAATAATATATAACTTATAGCAGCCTTCTCACTGATATATAGATAATTGCTACCAACTATGTGAAATTCAAATTATAGCATTTTCTCAAGTGATCTATAAGTTATAGCAACATACTTTATTATATGTAAATCAGAGCAGCCTCTCAAACAAACAAGTTATAGCAAACTCCTAAATGATATAGATTACGGCATCTTACTAAAGGGTAGGTAAGCTGTGCCATGCTATGTAATGTTTCCATTGTGACTATTACATAAGTTACAATGGTAACATTCTAATTTATGTGTAAGTTGTAGCAATCTGCTAACTGGTAATCATTATTTTTGCTTACTCATTGAGGTATGAATTATTTTACCTTCAAATTGAAATGTAATTTACAACAACCATCTAGACATTCTCCAAATTTTGACAGTTTTTCTAGAATGCATATATACAAAGAATGATAAGGCGATGAATATATATTGTATGATACCATATTCTCCTAAAATTTCCATAAAAATATATAATAATTAGGAGGTGAATAAATATATATATATCTACAATGTAGATAAATTAGACCATATAGGAGGCTTACCCATATATATTTGCGTTAACTCCTAATCCCTTATATTCCGAAACCTCCTAACTGGTATATATTTATTCAACTCCTAACTCTGAAATATGGGTATATATATATATATATATATATATATATATATATATATATATATATATATATATATATATATATATATATATATATATACATGTATATATATATATATTTATATATATATATACATGTATATGTATATACATTGTATACATTGTACATATTACCCTGGTATAAATGTTTGCTAAGGTCTTATGAGCAGACAACATCTTACAGTTCTTCTGAGACCAAATGTGTAAAAATGGTATAAGAGTTGCTTGCTCACTTTACATGATTAGGCAACTTCTGGCAAATGCAGTAGGCATTTGTTTAATAGATTTAGCTCATGATTTGTGTCCTTTCAAAGCACTTTGTTCAAAATGTTCCAAATATTTTTATTAAATGTGATCTATTTAGTGTATGAAAATACATATACAATACAATTCAGTAGGAAGACCTGTAGACAGTTGAGCAAGTATACAAAACTTTCTGTTTAAACTTTCAATATTTGTATTGTATTTGGTATTACTTTAGGCATATTTGATGCTCTGTACATCTATCAAAGTAAGAGATCTACTACTAAAGTCAATAGTATTAAAACACTAACTTGGCTTCCTCCAGGCTCCAGAAAAATTGATTTTAAAATAGACTGTTAAGTACTGATCTGCTTGAGCTACCTAATACTCTGGTAAGCTGCTGATGAAACTTCATAGTAAAAATGGAACATGAATTTATTATATTTTATGTTAGTCTTCCACGGATACTCAACTAAAACGATCGTAATGATAGTAAAAGATGATATCATTTTGTCCAAAAGTTACTGCCTTACTGCTAAGCAGCAAATAATCTAGAGAAAGAATAAGCAATTTTATTTTTTATGGTTAGTTATTTCCCCTTTTAATCACTGGTAACATAACTCTAGTCTTTGCACTTTAGTAAATTTTGTTATGTTTTTCAACATTGAACTCTATTTAGTCTTGCAACTGGTGAATTTAGACTGTTGCAATTTTATGGAGGAGTAGGAAGTGTGGTACTGGATTCCAATGCAATCTGTAGGGTGAAGCATTTACATGCAAGAATCAAAGCTATCAGCATGTTTTACTAGAGGAGTGAAATCTTCATACATAAACCACTGTATGTAACCTAATTGTTAACTTCACCACAATAAAAACAGCAAACAGATGGAGAATCATCTGGCACTAAAAGTACTTCAATTTAGATGCTTCAAGATTGTCAAGGATGTTGACAATGATTATTTTATATAATACTAATGACTGTCCAGCTTTGCCCGGGTAATAAAAAAGTCCTTGCATAGAAAACTTATTTTTATTTAACATATACAACATTTGCCAGCATAACTTTTAAACTTTTATGTCATGAGAAAAGTGTTTTTTTGCATTTCAAATAAAATAAAAGAAAACTAAAACAACTATAAAGGTGATTAAATGTGAAAGAGTTTGCAAGTAATAGTTAGATAAACTACATGTAGTAACTTCAATACCGTATGTTGTAATACCGCAGTTGTATGTGACACTGCTTTATAGAACTACTAATAAAAATTCCTAAAACTCTATAAGGTTGCATCATGCCGAAGCTTATTCAAAAAAAAATTTAAATGACAATTTTGCTTAAAGTTCATTAGATCTTTTTTGGTTCTGTTCAAAAGTAAATCGCTAAATTCGTTGTTAGTTAAAAAGGTTTTTTCCTTTTCTATGAATAAAGTACAAATAAAAACAATCATTCATGTTTAAAATGCTATTGCTTTTATCTGATGTAGTTAGCTACATGTGGTAGGTTTATTTCTGCTAGTTAGAGTAACCTGCGATAAAAGAAAATTTACATTCAGACAGAACGTCAGCCTTTGTGACTACTGCAGTAGCTGGATTAGTTTATGTTTTAGACTTAAAAGAAGGAACCTGTTGTGAAAAGTCAACCACTACTTTTACTAGCTACTTTTAACTGGTTAAGAGCTATTTTTAAAGCAGTTTCCAGTTTTCAAAATTGTTAAGCGACCTCCCATACCCTCTCCAGTTTTCTATTTATCTAGAGTTTATATATCAGTAGGCTTATAACTAGCTAGCTAATATATACAGTTCTATTAGTTCATTGCAAGCAGAATCAAAAATCACTCACCTCGCATGGCTTTTTCTGTATCTCATTGTGACTAAGTAGAAACAACATTGGTGATTGGGTATAAAATAATCAATACTCAACACCGGATATAAACAATATGCATCCGTTTTACTGTGTACTTTGTGGTCTACTTGCAAGCTGTGAAGCTTTATAAAAATCACTTGTTTCAGCTGTTTTTAGTTTTATTTTGGTGCTTTGACAAGCGTTATTACTTGTGCTGATATGAATTAAAGGCGACCATATTGAAGTTGACATATACATGTATTCTTAACCCTTGCAACACAAGTTAGAAAGCTCAGAACTGATGTTGTTTCATTAACATCTAGTTTGTTTAGTTAGAATAGGTTTACTACTCCAAACTTTAGACGTTAAACTGGAATTGCTGCTGCCTCCAATTAATATTATGTGTGTAAGAGAGTGCATTATACAACTTAGTAGGACTCAATAATTTTCTCACTCTAGTTTTGTTGTCATAATTATATAATTAAAATTTGATAGTTTTTCCTTTTGCCATGGTTACACTTAAAGTGTATTAGGACCGATGGTTGACCACTGCTATTTTGCATTTCAGTTCTCAATACTCTGTCTCCCTCCTATGATTTGCTTATGTGGCAAAAATCATGGAACTTTCCATGTCTTGATTTTGCTTTGAGCTGCTTTGTTTTGCCCCTGACCAAACTTTTTAAAATCTGCTATTTTCATATTACATCTATGTTGTATTTGTACTTATTTAAAAACACAATACAGTATTATCTTGAGATATAGCTTAATGTAATCCAGGAGTGAGCACGTGTGCCGAATCTCTTGTATCTCGCGGCAAATTATTTTATATAAGATAATCGAAAACAAATCAGTCTTTCCATTTTCTGAAAAAACGCTTAACAACAGGATGTTAAGATGGGAAAACTTGATTTCAATTGTTATAATTCACCTACTACGCTCAATGGGTAACAGATACATTTATAGTTGTAAAATCTGCAATAAACTATTCTTGTATATCAAACTATGTCTGTCTGCATTCTGGCTATAGCTATTAAAACCTTAGGCTAAAGAATCCATATCAAAGAAGATTTGATCTTGCACCTTGCTGTTCACCAGACTGACGCCCCACGCAATAGGCTATAGAGATTGAGTTGTACACTTGCTGATATAAGTCGCTAAATGGGAGCATATACTCATACTCATACAGTTCATGTTTTAACACTTCAACGAAGTGTTAAAATATGAATTAAAATATAGCTATACATAAACTATCATGTAATTTAACCAACGTAAAAATAATTATCATTCATGAGTTTTACAACTGAGAAATTATTCACATAGGTACATTATCCACATAAGGTTTTTATTGCACCTTTTAACACTTCAACCAAATGTTAAGTCATGTTCCTTGTAAAGTGCAATGAACAGCCGTTACATCTCAAAGTTGACACTGCAGCTTCATGCAATGTTATGCCTAAAGAGATGTTTGACTCTTTGTCGATTTATACAACTCTACAAAAATATAGCAAGTCACTAGTTTCATTTACCAACCATGAACTAGATGTATTAGGTAAAGTAACATTGTTGGTAGATATTAGCGCACATATTGTACCACTAGATTTTGTAATAGTGTCATCAAGTGCTGGTCAGAAGATCTTGTTAGGATTACCAAAGACAGTCAGCGGTGACATCGCTAAAGCTTACTCAGATGTGTTCAGTGGTTTGGGGTGCCTCCGATGTAAACATGCCTTGCAATTTAAAGACAATATTAAACCAGTAATTCAAAGTGCCAGAAAGGTTCCCTTTAGATTGTGCAATAAGTTGAAGGACACTTTTCAAAAAAATGGAATCTCAGGGAGCTATAGCCAAAGTGAAACAGGCCATATTTTGGTTTCACTCTATTGTAAATGTATTAAGACTTAATGGCTCGCTTCGTATCTGTCTACATGCTGCCCAGTTGAATAAATGTTTACGGCGTTAACATTTTGCACAACCAATGTCATCAAAAACATTTGCTAAACTATCTAAATCGCAGGTATTCACAACGTTAGACGCTTCATCTGGCTTTTACAGTTAGAGCTAGCTGAAGATAGTAGCCTACTCACCGCACTTGCCACTCCCTTTGGTAGATACAGGTTTTTAAGGTTGTCATATGGTATCTCTTCAAACACAGAGATATTTCGTTGTACAGTTCCTGAACTATTTGAGGATACAAAAGGCGTTGAGTGCTATGTCGATGACCTCTTGATTCATGCACCCACAATGGCTGAACATGATGCAATTCTTAAAGCAGTGCTAAAGAGATGTCGATAAAGAAGCCTACAGTTAAACGAGTCAAAGTGTCCATTCAGACAAAATTACACCGAATATCTAGGTCACATAATTGAGGATGGGTCATCAAGCCTGATTCAGCTCAAATCAAAGCAGTCATTGACATGCCTCAACCACAAAATGTGGAAAATGTTCGTAGATTGCTTGGAATGGCAACTTACCTACCAACGTTTTCCTATAATTTGTCAGTCATAATCACCCCGCTGCGAGGACTAAAAAAAGAATGCAACTTGGTCATGGTCAGGCACACATGATGAGTCCTGAGCACAACTGCAGGCTGTGGTGACATCCACTCCAGCATTGCAAATGGTTGATTCATACCTGCCTATTGTATTATCTGTGGACTCAACTCAGCTTGGCATGGGTGCAGTGAGCATGTTTAATGAGCAGCCAATTGAGTTTGCTAGCTGTACACTGATAGATACTTACAAAAAGTATGTCCAAATCAAAAAAGAATTCAGTTCAGTTTGGCTTGCTTGTTTGGCTTGATTCAGTTTGGCTTGATTCCATCAATATATATAATTATGGTCAACATGTAGTGGTGGAAATGGATCATCTCCCACTCATGGGAATCATGAATAAGGGCCTCAATGATATCAGTCCCAGGTTATTGAGAATGAGAATGAGAATGAGACTACGCAATTAATTGTATGATTACACACTTGTGCATAAACCAGGTGAAGCTCTATTTCTGGCAGATACACAATTGCGTGCCTTTTTGGCAGATGTGTGTGAAGATGCAAAAGCTCTAGGCTCAATAGATAAAAAACAAATCCATTCAGTCAAAAGCGGTGTCCTTTGAAACTCACCATTCAAAGACCAGCTCCTTAGCACAGTAAAATCAGACAGCACTCTACAAATCCTTAGCAGCTACATGTAAAATGGCTAGCCAGTTAAGAGGAGCAAGTGCATTGAACCACTGAAACCATTTTAGGCAGCGAAATATGACTTGATGACCCACGACGGTCTGATACTTAGAAATAGCCAAAATTAATAGTCATCCTTGTGTCTATGCGCAAGCAGGGTACTCTACAGGATGAAAATACTCGATGGTTAAAAAAATTCGCGATTTCGCAAACAGTCAATTCCGCAAATTATTAAATTCCGCAAAAAATTAGTTATATTTTTAATCGCAAAGGAGAATAACTCCTGCCTCGAAGTTAAAAACTAGCCGCTAGACATAAATACTAAACGTAATTGAGTTCCAAAACCTTTTTTCAAATCATTGCTGGGGTTTTGAGCTAACGCCATTGCCAATGCATCACCTTTTTTTACAAAGTTATTCAAGGTTGTCACAAGATATGCAGAATGGCGTCATCGCAAAAATAGCCACTGGGCAGAAGTACTAAACATAGCCAAGTTCCAAAACTTCTCTAAAATCATCGCCGGGGCTTCGTGTATTATTGCCATTGCATCGAACTTCTTTACAAAATTATACAAGGTTTTCACAAGTTATTCGGCATGGCTTAGTCTTTGCCAAAATCTCCCCTACAGTCTTTTGACATTAAAATCAACTCCATCAATCTCTAATACCATAGTTGAGGACGGTAAAGATTCTAATATGGACATTTTGGTATGTATTTGATTTGCAGTGCAGATACGTTTTCCCATAATTAACTGCGTTAGTTAATTACTTAGTTTAAAAACTGGTCGCTTTTATTAAATACTTCAGCTATTGTTTTTGTACTTTCTTTACACTTATTAATATTTTTTCTTTTTTGTTTTTACTGCAGATTGAGAATGAAATATAACCTATTCCAAAAACTAGAGACAAGTACACGTAGTAATATTCATCAAGGCAGGAATATTGGCAGAGAAGCAACCAGTCAGCCCAGACCCCTTCAACAACAACTCCTTAATATCGCTACAGCAAACATGATTATATTATATATTTCATGTATAGATATATTATAATTTATTGCAAACTTGAGTGTACAAATAAAATATTTCAAATATAAATAATATTTTACTAACGACGAATGGAGTAAATATAAACAGTTTAGTCCATATGGCGGTTGTCTAGCAATAAAATTAAACTGGTACTCTTGATAAGTGAATACTAGAGTATAATGGTGCTCTCTGACTAGTTATTTTGGTAATAGCAGCTCTATATCGCTGTCACTGTGTTGGGTAGATATTAAAGGCGATTCTCTCGCGTCTACATGACTGGTAAGGAAGTTATCATCAAAACTCTCCTCGTGGCTTACTATTGCAAAGTTCTGCCGGTTGCCCGAAACTTTGTGCTCGAAAAGGCGTTTATGTTACTTTTTTAAAACAGATATATTCTTCTCATTAGCAGCTGCGGTCACATCTACCTCAATTTCAAGACCTCCCTGAATGATTAGTGGTCTTCTAAGAATGACATCTACCACCCTTGCAGTCATTGTGCCTCCGTTTATGATGAAAAATTTCTCTCTCACACTAAAAGAAATAACAAAGCGGTAGGGATGGAAAAAATAAATATCGCGCTTTACCGAAAAACAAAAGTAAAATTCAACTAATTTAGTAAATGGTTCTGAAGAAAACTTATTACTTACCACAAGTTGTTGGTTCATCAAAGGCCTCCAAATCGATGAATATTCGTGAAAACCTCTGAACGCAGCAAAAAATTTATAGCTTAGCACGATCGACTCGTAGTTGTAAGCTAAATAGAAACCGGAACACGCAATGTGCGCATGCGTACGATTAACTCTATTGCTAGCCGCAATAGAGTTAGCTCTTCATAGAGAGTGACAGTTTTCAGCCGCGAATAAATTCATCCGGGAAAATGCATGAAATGGCAATTTTCGCGAAATTTAACTCCGCGAATAAATTCATCCTGTAGGGTAATAGATATGGTTCACATAGAACATTTAGGGGCAAGTAAGTGCATATAGAAAACTAAAAATCATGTGTACCAGGTTATCAGGAGCACATACAGGATGTAGTGCTTAGATGTGCTGCGTGTCAGGAGAATGTTAGGGCAAATCTACAATGTGCTTACAAACCATATAACATACCGCAGTATCAAATGCAATCAGTAAACATAGATGTTTTTACCTATAGCTGGCAAGGAGTACTTCGTCACGGTAGACAGATATTTCGAATGGCCTACCTGCTGCAAGCTGAAGAGTGCAAAATCAAGGCATATTGTCGAGATACTGCATAGGCAGTTCCTTGACTTTAGTAGACCTGAGGTCCTAGTTACATGTACTAATAATGCTTTGAATTTTACATAATTTGAATTTGAACAGTTTCTAAAAGAACTTGAGATACAGCACATCAAATCTAGTCCATATTATTCTTGTTCTAACGATCTTACTGAAAAGATGAATCAAACTATCAAGAGCAGCCTGAAATAGGGCCTATAAGTCAGGTCAAACATAGTTTGGTCTCTTAGCTTTCCTTTGATTTACATCGCTTGGTGGAAAATTACCATCACCTTCAGTTCTCTTACATTCAAAAAATATGAGAAACTATCTACAGTTCATGACGCAACAGCTCAAATTTCAGAAAGTAAATTTTAACCTCATTGAGAATGCTTTCAGAGAGCGAGCACTATTCTCCAGATATATTCAACACAAGCCCTGCTAGGCGGCCTATTAAGAAGTGTGTAGGCATGAGAGTTTGGTGCCAGCTAGGCCAACAGCATTGGATAGATGGTGTGATCTTACGGATAGTAGAGACACCCAAGGGCTTTTATGTGGATATCAGCAAGGGTAGAGTTTTCAGAAGGAACATAAAATTCTTGACGCCATACAAGGAAGCCTCAACAACCCTGCAATCTTTGCATTTCGAAAATAGAACCATGCGTAATTTCATGACAGTAGAACATAGACCGGCACAAGGTGTAGACCGCGGTGACGCAAGGTCAGAAACCACGCAGCCTTTAACCTCATCAGATACCTCACAGCCTTCACACCCCACCCACCAGCCCAGTAGTATTTATCAGTCACACTCATCTGCGCAAACGCACACAACTAGGTCAGGTCACATATCCAAACCATCAGTCAGGCACCCCAGCCAGAAAACTAATTTTAAAAATTGAGCGTGTAACACTAACCTTGCTTAGTAAGCTGCATCCACCGACATACATTTTAGTTAACTCGACTCCAAACTCTATTGCAAATATTTTTTTATTATTAAGCTTTTGTATTCACTGACATTTTAAGTTTTGTTTTACTGTTCTCTCAAAAAGGAGCGTGTTATATGTGCACTAACTATACGTGACCTTGAAGCAATGTTAAGGATGGTCCAGCCCGTGTTATCTTTATGACTCATGGGTACTGATCAAGCAGCCTAGCTAGGCAGTCGCCTTAATTATCTTTGTCAACATTCATACAATATAACCACCTGGTGGAAACTTCAGATTATAACACCTGTGAGACTTTGGAGAGTCGGTCAAACACCTGCTTGCGCAGCAAGTTTCCGGGACACCCTGTGTATATCAGAAACTGGATGAATTCCCCTCTGTGTCCAAGCTACACTACATCATTTTGGTTCCTAAAGGTTGTTTTTCTTGAGCTAAGAACTGGCAAAGTGAGAATTTTATTAATACTGTCTGTATGTTAGAACTGTTAATTTATTAGATTTACACAATACTATTTGAGCATGAGCGAACATGGATTATAGCACAAATGAAAAGAAAGATGTAAACAGGATTGTTTGTGTTTGCATGAAAGGTTGCAGGTTTAGAATAAGAGTTATCTCCCTTTTAAGTTATTTTATTACATCTTTAGGTTCTAGGTTACATTTCCTTTCATTGTATATATAATGGTCTACAGCGCATTAACGACATTGGATGGAAAATATTTGGACCACTTAAAACAATGTGCTTCGAAAGAAAACAGAACAAAGAAATAATTTGCACAAATTAATCATGCATTGGTTAGAAGTTGCCTGGTCATGTAAAGCGAGCAAGCAACTCATATACCTTTATTAAACCTTTTGTGCTAGGAATACAGTAGTAGGCGCGGATAACTATCTGCTCAAAGATACTTAACAAACGTATCAAGGAAACATGTCATATATTTGTGATAGTTTCCCATTGTTACTGAAAAAAAGAAAAACACAGTGTGAAATAAGATGAAGTTGAAAAATATGTATAAAATATGGATTTCTTACCAGCAGACACATTGATGTACACACTGGTTAAGATTCAGTGACAATGTTTTTTACTGTTGCTAATATTTAAATATACTATTTATGATAGCTTTTAAAATAGCTATATCTTACTCGACCAATTATTAAGGATTGTTGGGGTAGTTGGTAGGCTGGAAATTCTGGTGAGGAGTTGTCTGCCCAATATCATAATATGTGGGAGGTTGCTGTGGCTGGGCACTATAACCAACCGGTGGTTGTTGATGTACCAGTGTCGGAGCTAAAGCAGAATAATGGTTGATCACACTGAGAAGGCAATGATGAAATTAGTGGTTCTCTCCCCATATCAAAGACGCGTTTCATAATGTGTCAATAATATTAAACAATTACACCCTAATTGTTACAACTTTTTAAACATTTCATGGTACGCTTAAAAGTATATGTTCTAATTTAGCTATGTTAGCTGTTCTCAAACATTGTAAAAGTAGTGTCAAAGTCAATGCCTGATTTTTAATGTTTATTAATCTTTTTTAATTTTAATTTTTGGAATGTAGTTATCTTCTCTTAAACAATGTGCATTACATATAGATATAGCTCATGTCATAGTAAGCTCATCACTTTTGTCATTTGAGCAATCTTTTGTTACACATGGACCTTTTAAATTCTGGGAGATCACGAACTTGTTTCCTGGCAAAAAAATCAACTATCAAACTTTAAATGGCAATAGGAGTTATCTCCCTTCCTAGATCTGAATTGCATTGATGAGGGTTAAATAGCCATATATATTAATGTAACTTACACCTTATACTTCATGCTACTTACACTTCATGCTTCATCTACATGTACATATGTATACTGATTTGAGATTTAAAATAGTTACCTGTTGGAACTTGACCTGCTGTTGTGATTTGGTAGCCACTGATATTGACCTGATAAGCTGGCACAGTTCCTGGGTAAACCACATACTGCTGTTGAGTTTGGAGTGCAGGAGCAGCGTAATGCACTTGCTGGTTTGAGCGCATTGGGAGGCAGCAACTACAGACAGCTCCACAGCAGAGTACAGCACTCCATATCGTGATTACAAATTCAGCAAGAGAGATCAGAAGCAAAAAGACATTCAAGGCCAAAGCAGCGTTTATTGCCTGCAAACAAGCTGAGAGTGTTTTACTTCTCAACGGAGACTGTCAAATAAATTTTTAAAAATTAGTGTAAAGGCCAGCCATCATTTAGTGGTTCATTCAAAGAGCATTAACTGTTCTTATTAACTGTGCAAAGTAACTTAAGTAACGGTTTATTTTGGAAATGTTTTAACGCCAAAGAATTTGATAACTTCAAGTTAAAGCCTGCTATACAAGTTATCGGTGCCTGTGAAATTTCAAACAGTAAAGTAAACATGTTAGCTTCAGTTAATTCGTGCAGCTTTTCAAGTTTTATTTTCTCGATGTAAAACTTGGTAAGTCACTCAGTATACCAGTAATAGACACCACTGTTTATGTTTTTTAACATTTTTGACTATTTTTATGGTTACTGTGAAGAATACAAGATAAAGTCAGTCATAAGTAATATATATTACAACCTAGGGTACTTTATTTCTGATACAATTGATGATCACAACTTTGTCCTACCTTGGTTGGGAGTCTTAGATAATCTAGCTACCACATTAGGCATAATTTGTTCAAAATATTCTGGTCTATCTCCTCAGACTAGGTCATTAGTTATGGTACCATAATAAAATACTTCCCTCCTAGTTTTTATTGCACACAAGCGTTTGCATTTTTTACAGCAGCCTGCAACCTAGTATGAGTTTTTACTCATCACTTGACTGACTGCAGAAAATAAATAAAAGTATTCGTTAAATACTTACTAAACTGAAGACTTATACAAACACCTAACAATGTCGGTTACTGGTAGATAGTACTTACCACTACTGGTTACCCTTAGTTCTACCATTAGTGAGAAACACATTTAATTGCTACTTGAAAAATTAACACCTACTGAGCAAGATGTGTAGTAGTAGTAACCTCCACAACCATAAGAAGCATTAATACCCAAACCAGTGGAAGACATCGTAATCAGCGGTAGAAAAAATAAAGCTGAGCTGATGATATTAAGAACCATTGTAGCTGTGATCTACAATAGAACAATGTAGTTAATATGCACAAATGTTACATTTTATACCTATGTTTAATTGCCACTGTTGTGAAATGTCGAACAACTCTAATATAGTTAATATTTTTAACCAAATAGACAAACTTTACAGTTAATATTTAGTATTGCTGATTGGCCTACTGAAGAGAGAAAGGGAGCTGGCATATTGGGATAGGTTAATTAAACTGAGCTTTCCTAATTTCTGTTCTTGGAATAGCATTTTAATTCAGAAGCCAGCTTGAGTGAAAAGCTCTTAGACTAAAATGTAGCACTTGCTACATATATATAAGCAACCGTGCCGCAATATTTGGGGAGAAAAAAGCGCACAGAATATGGAATTGTAAGCTAAAAACCAAAGAACTAAAAGGCAAGAATTACGTTTTTTACCGTAAAGAACAACGTTGCAAGATTAATTCATCCCTTTAAAGCTTTGTGCATATATAGATATTTGAAATTTTTGCATTTACAGGTGTAGCTTTGTTGAGTATTTACTATTTTATACTCATTTCAGCATTACACTTGATTGCATTGAATTGTATTTAACTGTTCTGTCTTTTCATGCTTATGTAGCTGGAGTAATTAAGAATCACACTTATTCACCAGTCACCATTCTTGCTACAATTACAGTTGTGCATAAGAGCTATGAATTGTTCAAGATAAGACAACTTGTATGCAGAACCCTCGTACAACTGGCTAGTCAACGCTGACTTCCTCAACAATATTTGTGCTCAAAAAAAACCTCTTATATGCAGTTCAATTTAGCTTCAACAAAATGAAAGCATGTCTTCAGAGTACTATATGATATTTGCATGTTACTTGTGTTTAACAACTGTCAGATTTGATACTACATGTAAAGCAGTTATTTGTGTCAATTATTAGTTTGTGTTCGCTATCTGAATGATATTGGATAAAAACCATGTAGAATCATGTAAATCAGTTTTATTAAATATAATAAGTGTTATAACCTTATATCATATTCAGGTACCCTACTTTTGTTGAAACACTACTTACCCAACCACTAGTGTTATGCTTGACAGCACCGAGACCAATTCCTCCAACGATAACAAACTGTAATTAAAGTCAAAGTTAAAAAATGTGATACTTTCTGTCCCTTTTTAACTTACAGCCTCACAGTTCTGCAAGCAGGAATACCATGACCAAATGTTAGCTGATTTTTACATTCATTTGAAGTAGTTTATGTTATAAAATTCAGATTATGAGCACAAACTAACCCTTGTGTGTACCTAAAGTGACATGCAGCTGTTCAGTGTTTTTAGTATTGAAACATAATTAAAACTTCTATAGATTTTTTATTTTGACTGTTTATTTTGTTTTCATAAACACAAAGCCATTACTAATGACGACTTTCTTTCCTTACTGCTGGACAAGAATTAACACAGCAGTTACTGTAGACTAAGGAGATCATAACAGATACTTATTGCATCACTGACAGACTAGCGTGTCATATCATGTCAATATGTAATGTTTCAAAAGTAAAGTCATGCATAATACACGCTTTACCAGCTTTAACTCACTTTCCATTTACATGTATATAATACAAGATATAATTTTGCTATTTTCATGGTTTGGGTCCTGAGCAGAGAACTCTAGGGCATAGTAAGATAGTGAACATTATCATTGTTCATAATGACTCACATAGACTCCACACCAGATACCATAGCCATAGGATGAGACATTCCAAGAAGAATTCACACTTCTTTCTACAGGTATGAGAATGATTCCAAACAGAATACAAAGTCCTCCCATCACTACTTGAATGATTGATAATCTATAACAGAACAAACTCTCTTCACATTATGAAGATGTAAACATCTGTGATTCATGAGCATCTAAAAATGTTTATCATGTAGAATTTTTAAGGGTGAACATTAAAATTATTGTGTAAAACCATCAAAAGTTTGGTAATAGAAAATGTTGTTGGAAATATAGAAATATGTGATAGCAAGCTGCTTATTATTGAAATAAAAGTTTGATAGACATTTTTTATTGTAGTTATTATATAATTGACTTCAATGTATGAAGTTTTTTCATGTGTGAGACAAATATCTCTGTTTCATGTCGGCCTTTTTGCATATTTCACATTTCTCCCTCTCTCCCCCCCCCCCCTTCACATATTTCTTTAAGTTATTTTGAGTACGTTGATTTATTTTACTATTAAGGCAAAGAAGGATTAAGGCTTTAATTATAATGTCTGCATTTTTATGCCGTTTATATGTAGAACTATATATGATACTTTGTGATTGTTTTGTTGAGTTTATTTTAAAATAGTTACATTTATTTATTTATTAAATAGCATAAGTTAATAGTTTTAAATTTTTAAAACTGCAAAATTAAATTTATAAATAAAGCCAAACTATTTATATTTGATAACTAAAATTATTTTATCAAAATTTGCCATATAGCTACTTTAAAATAAAAACAAGTCTATTGTATTATATGTTATTATTGAAATTATTTCCTGATCATCTACCATAATATAACTTTGTAATAAATTATTATAAAGTTATGTTATAACCAAACAATTTACACACCCCTTCATTTTGGTCAGGGCTGTTGCTTTCAGTTTATAACCATCTCCTGGAGGACTCTGTGTTACCATTGTAACACCAGGCTGTGCAGTATACTGTTGCTGTTGTGGTTGATGTAGTTGTTGTTGTGGTAACTGTTGCTGTAATTGCTGTGGTGGTTGCTGTGGTGGCTGTTGTAGTGGTTGTTGTAGCATCTGCATTTGTGGTTGCCGTTCCATTGTGGTTGTTAGAGACTTAGAAATGGAACTGAATCAAAAAAAAACATTAAACTTAATACTTCATAGTTTTTTTCTTTCCAAGTATCATTTTTTTCAATTTTCATATTATAGCTGCATGCCATAAAGTTTGAGTTTTTATTTTACTGTTGCAGTGGAATGAAATGTTAGTTGACTGCTATGCTAAAGAGATTAATGTATTTGAATTAAATTTTCAGATAATAATTACTTTCAACTGACATGAAGCTCAAAAAGAACTGGCTAATCATTTGGAAGTAAAAGTTTAGATCAAACCATTTGTAAGGCTTTTGTAAAATGACTTCTTATTTCAAAATCCTTGATAAAATTTTTGAAGCGATTTTTGTGAACGCTCCAGAGCTAAAATAAAATTGAGAAATATTGGTTTCATGGCAGAAACTTAGACTTGAATACACCTTACCACATCATGTTGTATATAAATACTTGCTCAAAATGGCGCTATTTTCCATTTTATGCAGCGCAAAAAATGGCTAATCATCTTCAATAAGCAATGAGTCAAAGCAGCTCAAGTATCTAAACTTGTAGATTCTATTGTTACCTCCTTTTGTATTTCTATACCCTATCTTAAATCGTTATCCTATTTTGTATTTTGAAGCACTATATTGTCTCCCCTTGTATGTGCATACACTATTTTGTCTTGTTACTATAATTGGTATTTAGATACTCTTTGATATTCTTCTGATCTTAGATATTCTTTTGTCATGTTACATTTATTTGGAGTAAAAAACGCTATCTTGTCTTGTTTACTTTTTTTGTATTAGGAAACCCAAAGCATTCACAACTTAACCTGAGGTGTATGAAACATCATGTTGTATATAAATACGTGCTCAAAATGGCGCTATTTTCCATTTTATGCAGCGCAAAAAATGGCTAATCATCTTCAATAAGCAATGAGTCAAAGCAGCTCAAGTATCTAAACCGGTAGTTCTCAGCTCCATAATTTGGTATATTTAAGCATCAGAGAAATATGAAGCATGAAAAGATTATAAATAATAGGCAATTTTTCACCTTACTTATATAAATGGTTTTTTGACCATTTTGTAAATTTAGTGTAATACCACAGTGTGGGCAATAAATGAGAAGCTTTCCTGCAGATGTTGTTTACATGTCAGACAAATTTACAGATCTTCTTCAAACCCGGAGAATGCTAGCTAAATTATCTCACTAAGAGTGTGGCCTAACAAAACTTATCTGCCAATCTATCGATCTAATAATAAAATACAAATAACTGCAGCATACATTATTATTCGTTGTGTCAGCTTGTCAACTTTTGATAAGTTTGTGTCCAAAGGCCTGTATTAGAAATCCTAACACAGAAACAAAAAAATCCTAACTTGTCAATGTGGGCTCAGTGTTCATATGACCATGGACAACTAAGATCATGTAAAAGTTGAACAGATGCAACGAAGACTATACTTTGGATGCTGTGACATAACTTTGATAAAGGCAACTCATGGCTTATGAACTGAACTTTGAAATTATACAAGAGGACATTCTCTGAGGTTTGGCTAGAGTATGCATGAATGCTTCCTGGCAAACGAACAGAAATATATCGCACTTAGTTTTAGGTTGAAGCCCATTAAAGCTGTCAGATTGAGTCCAGTTTTATCAGGACAGTTTATGCATTTCGTCGAGTTCTTTAAACTTAGTGTACGTTTCCTTGAGAGCAGAAGCTGGTAATGATGTAAGCTGGTATAATAACTTGAGCATCATTGATTGGCTAATTCTTTTAAAAAGACCCGTAGTATTTCAAATTTCAATTTCCATCAATAGGCTTTAAATTGCTGTCACTTGCTAAAAAACTTTACAACAATTTAAGGACCTTAAACCCAGGTCATAGAGCTATATAACTACATATCAATAAGTTAACAGTAACGTATGTAAGCTACTTAAAAAGGAACATATCATTTTCATGTCTTTTCCTTGCTATTCGCAACAGCTTGCTATTATATAGAAAGGTGTGATAGTGTTTTCTCCTAATAAATGTAGCGCATTTTTAACATTGACAGTCTTTTGTTTAGCAAATGATGTTGCAGTAATAGAGTTAATCATGTACGAGTAAAGATTACCAGCAGAAGATAACTCCAAGTTTATGGATTCATATAGGCCTTAATTGCTCATTCTGTGCCCATTGCTACTGATCAATACAGCTCACTCCTACCATTAAAAAAACATGGAAGAAATTCGAAAGCCAGTGGACCCACATAGGAAACCGCTCAAAAAACTATCCTGTTAACTAGTCTATTGTAAATTTGCCAACGATACTTTTGTGTATGGCATGAGAAACCTTTTTAAAGTTGCTGTCAATAGGTCGGTCAGCGATAAATTACAGTAATACAAACAGACCTTCAGCAGTGGGTCACAAGACAAACACTCTTGTTGGCTATCAAATATCGCATGCCAATAGATGTCCATATTTACTCTGAGTTTGTAGTATTTACTTTCGATCAGCTTCTACGCTGTAATAAAATATGCTATAAGTCCTGCTATTTAATCATGTTTGCAGAGAATTACTAAAGCTATGCTTGTGTTATTTAAATAGATTTACTCTAAGCATTGTAATCATTGCTTGTCAGGGCTAACAACGTCAGCACTGTACATTATGTTTATTACCATTACGTACTACTATGTGTTGTGAAACCACAGTAGTATGTGACGATGCGTAATAAAACTTCCAATTGAATTTCTTTAAAATTTATAAATGTGCATCATGGCCAGGCTTTTCAAGAAAAACTTTAAATTACATTTTTGCTTAAACTTGAAAACATCACTCATATATGTATCTATTACTTTATTGGCAATAATTTTATTTAAAATAAAAAGGTTTTTTAAATTAGGTAATACAACAGTAGTAAAACAAAAAAAGAAAAACAAGGGCAACAGTTACCCAATAAAATCGAATAAATAGTTTGACAAATAGTGGTTAAAATGCTTTCTCTGCTAGAAGAATGATTGTTAGATAGAATATTGTTAAAGAGCCTGCATTAATATTTTTTTAAATAATCACTTATGGGCATTACTATCTGTTCATGGGTAAATCTTTACATTTTTTGTTAATCGAAAAATTTCTTTGCTATGCTATAGATAATATACAAACTAGAAATTCCACTGTCATACAGCCCACGACCAAAGAGATGGCCAGAGATATTGGCAAAAAAATAAAGGGTAGTGATGGTTGAGAAATGCAATATTAGCAATCAAATGGCTCTGCAGTGCAATAGGATAACGGAAATGGTAGCTGTAATGTACTGGGTGTGGGTGTTATTATATACACCAAACAGCAATAATGAATGGAAAAGATGTTTATATTTTCCCCCTGCAATAGGAGAAATGCAATATTGGCCAATATTAGAAGTAAAATACACTGATATTCTTAGAATAATCAATTTTATTAATATAGTAATAATAAAAAACCAATACACAATTTTGTTTACATTTCAAAACGTCATAGGTAGCAATATCGAGAAGTTGTGGTATTTATATAGGTTTTTAGAAAATTTATTTAAAAAGTGTTTGGTCATGACAAACAACAACAATGAAAGGAAAATATTACACGTTTATATCTCTCCCTTGCAATAGGAGAAATGCAATGTTGGCCAATATTATAAGTAAAATGCACTGATATTATTAAAATAACCAATATTGTTAATATAGTAATACAGCAATAATAGAAAACCTATGAGCGTTCACGCGTCTCGAAGATTTCTGCAAACTGCAGCAAAATAAAAGCTGTTAGAAAGCTGTAGGCCTAATTTACTGTAATGTATGTAATTCGACAACAATAAAGAAATATGTTTATTATAACTCTGAAATGCAAAATTAGAAGTAAAATGGCAAGCTACTGTGTACTATACACAGTTTGAAAGTTGGTTGCGTTGAATGTAGAATGGTTTTGATAAGCGATCTTCAATGGAAAGCAAGTAGGAGCATTCACGCGTATAAAACTGTAGCAACATAAAAAATGTTCTCGTCATGAAGGGGCGTTGTAGTTCGGCCCTAGCTTGTACATAAGTTGTAAAGAATTTCGGCTAACGTTTCAAATAATGAAACCTTCTGTGATTGGACAAAAAACACAGGCTGATAAACTGTGTACCACAATTTCGTACCTGTAAATCGGTCTACGCCTCAAACGGTCTACGTTTATTACAGAAACCTTCGAATAAATTCGATTACAAGTAAAAAATGCCATAGACTGATGAAATGAGCACGGTTTTCTCATGAAATGCGCACTGCTAAATAGTTCTACTATCTATCGCATGGCATTATTGGCGTTTCAATTTTCGGTCTTAACTTTTATTAAACTGAGCTTTTCAAGCGTTTTGTAGCAATTTTTGTTGAAATTAATCTGTCTATTTGTGTATAATCCGATTAGATGGGTAAGTTTTAAGATAATACCGACGGTTTACAAAGACTTGATAACATATTTAAATAGGTTTAAATGTGTTTTGTATCGTTATTATACTTTAACGACTTTGCATAACGATGCTTAAATTTGTTGATAAAATTTCTAGCCAATGGTTCGTCTCATTGTTGATGAATAATTTTCGTAAGTTGTGTGCACATGCATTTATCATAAAAACTCCCACACTTCGCTCCGCTCGTTTGCTCGTAGGATAAAAACTATTATTCATGTATAAAACTGTATTGCCTTTATCTAATGTAGTTAGCTACATGTAGTTGGTTCATTTCTGCTCAATTTTATTTACACACAAAAAGTTTGAGCCTGTCAGCTATCACTATCCAAAAGGAATAATTAGGACCCTTTTGGAATTCTACTTCATTTAGCCTGAGAGTAGATAGTTGCGACTCTTGTTATCAAAGTAAGGAGAGATTTGGGCAAGTGATGGCATCTGGATAAAGCCCAATCTAAAGAATAGAACATCTTCAAACCATATATTGTATTTAATACACTAAACAGCTGCCCTAATAACTTATAATAAGAACTATTTCAAACTAGTTAGAGTTACCTGTGATAAAAGAAACTTGACATTAGGAAAGAAAGTCAGCCTTTGTGACTGATACAGTGGCTAGATGAGTTTGCGCTTTAGATTTAAAAGAAGGAAACATGAATTGAAGAACCCATCGCTATTCTTACAAGCTACTTTCAACTTCTTATGTGCTATTTTTAAAGCAGTTTCCAGTTCGGAAAATCATTAAGAGACCTCTCACACTCCCTCCAGTTTTCTATTTATTGAAAATTTTTATATCAGTAGACTTATAACTGATTAGCTAGTATATACAGTTATGTTAGTTGACTGGAAGCAGGTTGGCAGATCACTCACCTCTCTTGACTTTTTCTGTCTCACTATGTCTGAGTAGAAATAGCATTACTGACTGGGTATAAAATAATCAATACTCAACACAGGATATAAACAATACACCTTTGTTTTACTGTGTACTTTGTGCTCTACTTGAAAGCTGTAAAGCGTTATAAAAAACACTTGTTTTAACCGGTTCTAGCCTCGTTTTGGCGCTTTGACAAGCGTTATTACTTGTGCTGATATAAAATAAAAGTGACCTTTTATAGAATAGAAGACTCCATTACTTGTTTGGGGATGTTTTAGAGCTCCCTAAAAATGTTTTAGTAAAAACATCGACAAATCAAAAAAAAAGGTTCTCTCGCTATTTATCACAGTAACTTAATGCAATATTCAACATTGTCATCTGTAACAATTACCTATGTGAATGGTTTCTCAGTTATTAAACACAAATTTAGTCAACTTTCACATTGATTAAACTAAAATTTATTTATAATTATAATTAAAAAAAATTTATTATCTGTTGTTATGGCATTTTGTTGGAAAGGCAGACGTAGCTCAAAGCATAAGTTTCTTAATCAAGAAAGTTATTAGTATACTTACAGAAAGATAGTTTTTTGTGATTACATAGAAGATTTATACAGTGACTACCTGTACAACGTATGGTAAAAGCAGATTTGGCTAAAAACATGTTTTCTAATCTAGACTATTATCAGCATACATACAGAAGGATAATTTTTATGATCACATAGATTATTCATCGACCTCCAAGACTACATCAGATATCTGCTTAGTTACTGTTCCTATGTTTATACAGTAGTACATTTAGCATGCACTGGCTTAACCTACACTGTGTCACCAATTTTTTAATAGCTTTTTAACACTCCACCTGCAAATTTTGGCGGCTCTGCAACAATGTCAACATTTCTTACTGTGTAGGAGTATACCATTTGTGAAGATACAAAACCTTGCCTGTTTGGGGTATTGTTGTACGAAAACACCATTCTGTTAACACCGTTGTATAAATTCGCAGCCATTCATTTAGTCTTATTGCTACATTCGACAATGCCATCACCAGATGGCCCGTGAGCATAACTTAGCATAACAAATGTTTTACGTTTCATGTTTTAGCATGCTAGACATCTGCACCTTTTTGAAGCATAGATCGTTGTCAGAAAGCAACTCTTGTGGGAGACTCTGCTCCTCAAGTATGCGTACTAAATTTGCTATTGCAGAGTTAGCTATCTCATCTCTCAGTTTTAACCATAATGCAAATCTGTTAGGACCGCAACACAATGGTTAAATAAGGTATTTGGTTCACACATGTGATGTCAACAGCAAGTCTATGCCACACATTTTATACTTCCAACTTTGTAACAGCGGTAGCATCTGACTTCACAGCGCTGCCAATGCTACCTCCTTGCTCCAGGAGCACCTGTGGAAGTTTCACCATTTCCTGCAGTTTTCATCATGCTGGCCATGTTCACTAACTCCAAGAGAGTCATATTTTTTACAGAAGCAATAGATTTTAGTTGTTTAGCCACTTTTGTAGGTAATACTGCAATGAAGACAAATTTAAGCAACTAGTCAGGTTGTAACTGTTCCATCAATGTGGCTAAACTTTGTAGATCTGCCAGATATACATCCACAGCTCCACAGTCTCTTAAAGTTCTGTTTTGCAGCTGCTTATAAGCGTTGAACTTGTCTACTCTAAAACGTTTCAATAAAGCTGGCTTTAGCTTAGAGTAGTCTTCTTTGACATGATCTTCTAATTGTTTATAAACAGCAAATGCTGCTCCTGACAAAAAATAGAAAAATTTTGTAAGATCATCAACTTTCTAGCCACATTTTACCTTCGTGGATCCGTCCAGCTAGCCAGTACACCTGTTGCTGGGGTTAAGAGTAAGGAGGGCCTTAGTGCAACAAGTAGTCAGTACTATTAATGCAGCCCTTAATTGTTTATTTTTTAGGAATTTTTTACTCACGCAATCTAGTTAGACTTGACTCTGTCCTCTGTAGTTCTAGCACCAAAGGGTTTAACCGAGATTGCCTCATGGGTGCCTTGCCATTAGTTCTGCAGCTGTCAATCCTGCTTTGTTAGTTACTGCATTAGAAGTGCAAGATGGCTAATGAATCGGCTATAGACCATCAACATCTGTCTGGCTGGTTTTGTTTCCGAGTACCTGACGAGTGGTTGTTGCCACTCTAAGATTTTGATGTGAGGAAACTTTGCTACAGCTCACATTGTGTAAGTCAATGTAGAAATTGGTTACAGTCAATACAGTCATTGGCTGGTACATTGCTTGACAGTACGTTGGTTGGTCAATACAGTCATTCGGTGTCATTACAGATAGAAGTTGTTCACAGTGCTGAAGAAAATCTCCTCCAAGATGTTGGTCTGGTGGGGGGTCCGGCATATTGCTGTAGGTATCTTAAACCAATTGCTTTATTCTGGCTGATTATTTTAGTGCTGACCAATTGCCAACCAGTCGTGCTATTGGCCAAACTGGTTGATCTTTCTCTCTTGGCCTGGTAGGATAGAGCCATTTCCTTTTCGACTTGGCTTGTTTAAGCAGTTTTCTTGCTGACCGGAGGGTGCTGTAGCTGGCTGGTTAACTGAGTCTTTGGCCAGATCAAGGTTGGCTGGCATCTTCTACACTATTTCAAGATTATACCATCTAACTTAACCAATTAAGTTTTTCAATGCCTGTTTTAAAAACAGCTTCTTTTGGCGTCCGGAGTAGATGGAGCTGTAGCTAGGAACTGGCAACGTAAGAATTATATTAAGATTGCCTGTACTGTTGAACTGTTAGTTTAATAGATTTACAGATTACTGTATAAGCATGAGCTAAAACTGATTACAGTACAAATAAAAAGAAGGATAGAAACATAAATGTTTGTGTTTGCATAAAAGGCTGCTGGTCTAGTGCGAGAGTCATCTCCTTTCTAGGTTTTATTGTGTATATATTGGTCTGCAGCTTATTAACTCCATTGAATGAAAAATGTTTGGAACATTTAGAACAACGTGCTTCAGAAAAGAGACAGAACAAAGTAATATTTTGCTCAAATGAATCGTTTATTGGTTAGAAGTTGCCTGATCATGTGGAGTAAACAAGCAACTCCCATACCCTTTTTAAAGGTTGACTTGCAACAAAATTCACATTACAGTTATTTGATATCAAAAGATTCACCATGTCTTAGTCTGTTGTGTTTTAGGTGCAAAATATAACCACACAAAAAATAATATGAAGAGTGTTTTTAGCAGTATAAAAAGACAAGAGAAATAGAAAAAAAAAGTGTTTAAAAGGTCTTAAAAGCTAAAAAACGAACAGTTAATCGCAGCCACTCGAGACCGCCGTAGATTTTATTCTCTTTCCAGAACGGCTCAAATGGGACGTAGTTGTTACAAGATGGTTTCTGTTTACACTTTCATGCAACCTCATCCATTGAAATATTTTCACAAATATACTTCACGCATTCAATAAAACCAGGTCTATTGTTCATATGCGACTGTTTTATCGTCATTGTAATGCTGTCACTTTTAGCACTGATATCTTATAACTTACCGTAAAAATTTGCTAAACTTTTTAACCTTAGCTCGAAGGAGTACATATCAATGTCTGATAATCATGACGAGCCTGTTGGTCACCTGTGATAATCGAAAATTATTGCAAAAATTATTTGCAAAATATTGGGTCACATGATCAGATTATGGCATGACGATTAGATAATGCCGAAACAAAACTGTAAAGTAGCGAGCATCTATATTTGATACGGGGTCTTTGGTAAAACCCGAAGTGTTTGTCATAAACTAGTGCTATAATAAGTTTTATATTGAGCTTTTTATTGGCCTTTCAACTCACGTAAGAACATCACGTGAAAAGACAATAACCAAACTGTAATGACTATGTCAGAGAAATAAACAGATTCCAATGTACGGCGGCTTTTCGTTTTTTGAGCTTTTAAGAGCTTGTAATCACACTTCCACATATTTGGCACTTACAACACAACAGAGTAAGACATGGTGAATCTTTTGATACCAAATAACTGGAATGTGAATTTTGTTGCAAGTCAACCTTCAAACTTCTTGTGTGAGTAATACAGTAAGAAGTTATCTGCCCATAAATACTTAAACTTATTAAGGAAACATGTGATATATTTGTTATAGTTTCCCATTGTAAGTAAAGAATAGAAAAACACAGTGTATTTAGCAGACAGTTAGTGAAATAATGTGAAGTTGAAAATATGTATGAAAATATGAATTTTTCACCAGCAGACACATTGATGTACACATCGGTTAAAGGTTGACTTGCAACAAAATTCACATTACAGTTATTTGGTATCAAAAGATTCGCCATGTTTTACTCTATTGTGTTGTAGGTGCCAAATATGTGGGAATGTGATTAAAAGCTCGTAAAAGCTAAAAAACGAACAAAAAATCGCAGCCACACGAGACCGCCCTAGTTTGGATTCGTTTTCCAAAACGGCTAAAATGTGACGTATGTGTGCTAAAACGGCTAAAATGTGTGCGAGATAGTTTATGTTTACACTTTCATGCATCCTTATTCGTCGAACTATTTTCACAAATATACTTCACGCTTGCGTTAAAAACCATGTCTATTGTTCTTACGCGTCTATTTTATCGGCATCGTAATGCTGCAACTTTGAGCACTGATATCTCAAAACATAGCATAAAAATATGTTTAATTTTTTAAGCTTAGTTTGAACGATTGCATATCATTCTCTGATAAAAATGATGAGCCTTTTGGTCCGCTATGATGGTTGAAAAATGCTGTAGAAATTTTTCGCGCCATATAGCGGGAATTGTAAGTCACGTGACCAGATAATGTTAGTTTCAGTTCAAGTTTGATCTATCGCAAATAGCAAACACGCTTTCTCATATTCAACTTGTTTATTTCAATTCGTCATAATGTCTAACGCGCCACATAGTGTTTGTGCAGCTGCCAAGCTGAGAAGCACCTTTTTTTTGGCCAAGAGCTGAGAAAAGACCAGACCTCCACCGGGCGTGGAGCAACTGGGTGAAGCTGGATGTGACAAACTTTATTTATTCGCCTGCTTACTCTTACCTTTGTTTTCGCCAGTTCAAAGACGACATGTTTTCTAACCTGTTTGCATACTCCACATGTCACCAAAGCACGTGAGTAATTTAATTTATGAACTACTTGTATTAGTAGTTGTAACTCGGGTTATTTTCTAGTATTCTCCTAATAGTACTGTATTAATCTCTATTTAATATAACAATATTAATGTCATTTAATTGTAATATTATTAGTATTTTATCTTTTTAATTACGTGTATTATTCTTATTATAATAACAAAACTAATTCATACTGCATATCTATCTGTAAAACGTAATATATTAATATATAATTGATAAAATAATGTTGTTTCACGATTAATTTCGCCAAATTTCTTAACCCCACTCACTTATAGATATGTTATATAAAATAGTTATTGTCATTTTCTGGTATCATCGTTAATAGCATATTAATATTATTAGTTGATTATTATTAGTATTAGATGAAGAATTTGTGCCAACCACTGAAGACTGGGAAGAGTTTGAGCGCTATGTTGGCCAGCGTCAAACGCTCTCCAATTACATGTAAGATAGAGCTGAACTAAACCAAACTTGACAAAATATAAAAAATATCCATAGAGTTATTACTCACATTTTATGTTTACAATATCATGGATTCTGATAAGGTTTTGTAAAATCTGTGTCATGATTGCATGGCTATATATTTATTCTTTTTCTGATCAAGCAAATATGATATAATAACAGGAAATGATGTTGTACAAATCTTATTGCAAGTCAACTATTGTGTTGTGATTTCAGACCCGAATCCTCCTTCAAAGAGGAGAAAATAATAGTAAGTGTGACAGCACTCCAGCGACTATTTCACTGTCACACCTGCGCCCTCCCCTGCTCATTCACGATGGTGCGAGAAGGCGGATGGGTAGAGTTCAAGGTTACATGTGCCTCCTGTCACCGATTGTGCACTTGGGAAACAACTGCCAGGGTGAACAGAGCTCACGTCATCAACCCCCTGCTGGCAGCTACATCACTCTTTTCTGGCGGATGCCTTACGCAGAACCTCCGTTTTCTGTCGCTCCTGAACATCGCAATACCAAGCCACAGCGTTTGTCTCTACCAACAAAGAGAATACTTACATGGTGTGAGTGTTAATATTTACTCATAAACTTGGAAAATGTGAGTAAAAGCTAGGCACACTAATTGAATAACGACATTTAGAAACAATTTTTTTCTTGAAATGAAAATATGTCATCCTTCAAGCAAAATATATTATAATTCAAAATTCTGATTTTTCATCATAATATAGCACAAAAAGGGGGAAGAGGATTCTACATTCTTAGACTAATGATAATGATACAAATTAATCTTGTATAATGAAGTTTTACAATATTTTACAGTGTATTGCTGAGCAGTACACCCTGCATAACGAGGGATTGATGGCAGCAATCGATTGGGAGCTTGATTTGGCAGATGACGGTAGATGCGATAGTCCGGGGCATTGCGCACTATACAGAGCTTACACTATGATGGATCAGAGCTGCGGTTTAGTAGTCAGCAGCCATCTTGTCAAGGTAAAACTTTGACAGTTTTTACTTCACAGCCTGACAAAAACCCAAATTTTTTAGTAGTTATCAATACATAAACATGAAGTTGCTCATCTAGCTAAATAGTTCATTCAAATAATGTGAAAGTAATTGTTGGTCGTAACTTTCTTTACTTTGCAGTCAACAGAGACCACCAGCTCTAACACCATGGAGCTGGAAGGCTTCAAGCGATGCCAGTCCGATCTAATTTCCCACGGCCTGAGAGTGAGGTCCATTACAACGGATATTGTTACAAAGGTTGTGTGCATACTGCAAGCTTGTGTTTTGGCTTATGCCGCAAATTTGTCGCCGTGAGCGACGGCCTCTACCTTCCTGCTTGGTGTCTAAGATTCGGGCTCTTTTCCCACCAACGGATGATGAAGAAGAGTTTGCAGACTTGCAAACAAGATTTGCGGCATAAACCAAAACACAAGATTGCGGTATGCACACAACCTTTTCCGAGCATTTGGCGATGGCTCTCCAAATGGGAATAGATTATCTACCAAAACAATTATTGAAAAACAATAATTGCTGATCATCAAAATAATCTCGATCTTTATATAATAAAATCATAAAACTAATACACTCTCTACTGTAGTAAGTGTACAAGCCAAATATACCAGTTCTCCTTGTGTTCCACGAGTTCAGAATATGTGTGTTCAACTGATGCATTAGATGTGTAACACAAGAATTTTAAATAATGCTTGACACATTAGCATAGCCTTGGTGTTGTTGGCATTAAATGAATACCCAACTCACTATGATATCGTAGGTAATTATTCCACCTCAACTCAAGGGGTGCAGACGCCACAAATTCGTTTACACCAGGATGCATATACAGGCATTCATGCTCCCCTCGGTCAAGGAGACAATGCGCAAACTCAGCATAATGGCAGCACAAACATTCAGGAAGAGATGGCATGTCTTGACAACGCTTGCAGGCACACCACTCTGTAGCCGTTGGTATTAGCTCCTAAAGAAATGAACAGATATGTCTATGCAACCATAGCTAATACATCAGGTCGATGTTATCCAACAGTATATCAGTGCAGCGCTAGATTTAAATATTAAAATTGTTAATGTTGTCATTCGAGAAAAATCTGTAATTATTTTTTCGCAATATTGAAGCGATAATTATCATCATTAAAATCATATATAATAATATTCGTTCTATCACTCTCAAGCTAAAACTATTACTACTAGTTGGCTTGGCACATAAGAGCTGGCTAGTGGCGATGCTTACTTGCTGGGAGGTTTGATTCTGTTGAGGATCTTCTTCAGATAGAGCGTCAGGCTCGAAACGCCAGGGTCTTAACTTTTCAGAATTTGACATTTTTTATGATCGCAACTCGGACATGAATAGTCGAACGGAATGGCCAAGCCGAAACTGTAAAGTAGCGAGCATCTATATTTGATACGGGGTCTTAGGTAAAACCCGAAGTGTTTATCATAAACTATTGCTACGATAAGTTTGATATTGAGTTTTTTATTGGCCTTTCAATTCACGCGAGAACATCACGTGACAAGACAATAACCATACAGCGCGGATACGTCACCGAAATCAAGAGATTCCAATCTACGGCGGCTTTTTGTTTTTGAGCTTTTAAGAGCTTTTAATCACATTTCCACATATTTGGCACCTACTACACAACAGAGTAAGACATGGCGAATCTTTTGATACCAAATAACTGTAATGTGAATTTTATTGCAAGTCAACCTTTAAGATTCAGGGATGATGTTTCTTAATGTTGCTAATATTAGTATATAAGATTTTTAATAGTGTTTAAAATAGTATATCTTACTGAAGCTATTATTTAGGGTTGTTGGGGTAGGTGGTGGGTTAAGAATTTTGGCGAGAAGTTGTCTGTTCAATATCATAGTATGCAGGAGGTTGCTGTGGCAGGGCACTATAACCAACCGGTGGCTGTTGATGTACCAGTGTCGGAGCTAAAACAGAATAATGGTTTATTACACTGAGAAGGCAATGATGAAATTAGTAGTTGTCTCTCCTTATCAAAGACAAGTTTCATAATTTGTCAGTAATTATAAAACAGTTACACTTTAAATATTACAAGTTTTTAAACAATTCATTGAATTCATTAAACATCTACAAGTTTATGTTTTATGTTTTACTTATAATTTTAATTTATGTTCATTCCCATACAGCATAAAAGTAGTGTCAAAGTCAACTCCTTACTTTTTATGATTATTAATCATTTAACAGAAAAAAACTTAATTCTTGAATGCTATGATCTTCTCTTAAACAATGTGCATAGCATATAGATATAATTCATGTCATATCAGGCTCATCACTTTTGTGATCTAAACACTATTTTGTTGCACCTTGACCTATTTAAAGTCTGAGAGACCTTTGCATTTGTTTCATGGCAACAAGTCAACTATCATAACTTAAATGGAAATGGGAGTTACCTCCCTTCCTAGATCTGAACTTCATCGATGAGGGTTAAAGAGCTATATATATATTTCATGCAACTTACACCTAATAATCCATGCTACTTACACTACATGCTACACATGCATACTGATTTGAGATTTAAAATAGTTACCTGTTGGAACTTGACCTGCTGTTGTGACTTGGTAGCCACCCATGTTGACTTGATAGGCTGGAACTGCTCCAGGGTAAACCACATACCGCTGTTGAGTTCGGAGAGCAAGGGCAGCGTACTGCACATGATGGTTTGAGTGAGTTGGGAGGCAGCAACTACAAACCGCTCCACAGCACAGTACAGCACTCCATATCGTGATTACCAACTCCGCAAAAGAGATCAGAACCAAAGTGAGGTTCAAGGCTATAGCAGCGTTCGTTGCCTGCAAAAAATTTTAGCGTGTTTTACTTTTCAAAGAGATAGTCAAATTGATGTTTAACAATTTAGTGTGAAGGTCAGCCAACTTTTAATGGTCTATTTAAAGAGCATTAACTGTTCTTAATAACTGCGCAAAGTAAATTAAGTAGCGGTTTATTTTGGATGTGTTTTAATGCCAACAATTTGGAGAACTTCAATTATAAGCGTTCTAAAAATTATTGGCGCCTGTGAAATTCCAAAAATTAATGTAATCATTTCTGTTGCAGCTAATTTGCGCAGCGTTTCAAGTTTTATGCTTAGTTGTGAAACTTTTTAAGTCACTCAGTGTACCAGTAACTTAAACTACAGTCTATTGTAATACATTTACCCCTTGTGTTATGGTTCCTGTAAAGAATTAAATCTGGAGTCAGTCATAATTAATCTATGACAGCCACAAGTACTTTATGTCTGGTACAATTGATGATCACAACTTTGTCCCTTGTCCCACAGATTTGTGACTACCGCATTAGGCAAAATTTGTTTAAAATCGTCTAGTCTTTCTCTCCAGGCTAGTTTTTCAGTGATGGTGGTAACATAAAATCTTTCCATTCCAGCTTTTATCGCACACAAAAGTTTGTATTTGTTTATAGCAGCTTGCCACTTAATGTAAGTTTTTAATTATTGCTTTACTGTTTATGTACAATAAATAACAGTGGTCAATAAATCCTTAAAAAACTTAGGACTTCTATGAACACCTAAAAATATTGGTTACTGGTATATAAAATTTAGCAATAATGGTTAGCCTTAGTTCTATCACTAGTGAGAAACAAATTTAAATCCTACTTAAAAGATCAACACTTACTGAGCACGAACTATGTTCGTAGTAACTTCTACAACTGTAAGAAACATGCAAACCCACACCAGTGGATGCCATCAAAACCAGTGGTAGAAAGAACAGAGCAGAGCCGATGATGTTAAGAACCATAGTGGCAGTGATCTACAACAAAACAAAATTATGTGTACAAATAAAAATATTATTACAGTACATATAACCATTCTAAGATATTAAATACTTTGAACCAAGTAAACCAACTTTACAATTTATACCTGGTGTTACTGTCTGAACTGCTGAAGAGAGAGAAAAAGGGACGCTGGTGTATTTTTACTCAATAAACCTTTTGTGGTTTGATGATTTAGTTTGCACCAAAATCATAACACGCCTTCAGTTTAATATATAATATTGTTATGTTGTTTTAGTTAACCAGATGTCAGATTTCATTGTAAGATAATGTATCTGTATTAACTACTTCAGTTGGACTTTACTATCTGATGGGTACTAGATAAAAATCATATAGGTTTATTTAGCTCAGTCCTATTAAATATAATGGTTGTTAGAACCTTTTATCATATCCAGGTACCCAACCCCTTGTTGAAACATCACTTACCCAACCACTAGTGTTATGCTTGACAGCACTGAGTCCAATTCCTCCAACAATAATAAACTGTAAATAAAGTCAAAGTTAGAAAATTTGTTACTTACCATTCCTTTTTAATTTACAACTTCACAGTGTTGCAAACTAGAATAACATCGACCAATGTTAGCTTATTTTATACTTACTTGATATAGTTTATATTTACAGCCTCAAATCTAGCATATAATCTAGTTCTATAGGTAGCTGAAGGTGCACACACTAGCTCATTATCTTTATTATTAAATGCACAGTAACTAGAACATCTGTGGAACTGTTCTTTGGGTAGTTGATTTCATTTAAAAACAAAGCTATTAGTAAGAACCGTTTTCAGCTTTCTTTCACTACCGTTGCTCAGAAACTAACACAGCATTAGACTTGAGATAACAACAGATACTTATTGCATCACCAACAAGTTAGTGTGTCACAACGTATCAGTACAGATTGCTTACAAAAACAGTGTTTAACACATGTTCATACTGCCACAAAAGTTACAACTATATTTTAGTTAAACCTGTTGTGACACGATAGACAATATAATATGATAGACTATAAAATATGGTAGACTGCGTGTTACGATAGAATATGTTATATGATAGACTTTGTGACACAATAGATTGTGTAGTATGGTAAACTATGCGACATGGTAGACCATGTGATATAGTAGACTATGTAATATGGTAGACTGTATGATATGGTAGACTATGTGATATGGTAGACTGTATGATATGGTAGACTATGTGATATGGTAGACTGTATGATATGGTAGACTATGATATATGCTAGACTATGTGATACAGTAGACTATGTAATATGGTAGACTATGTGATATGGTAGACTATGTGATGCGGTGGACTATGTGGCATGGTAGACTATGATATATGCTAGACTATGTGATACAGTAGACTATGTAATATGGTAGACTGTATGATATGGTAGACTATGTAATATGGTAGACTGTATGATATGGTAGACTATGATATATGCTAGACTATGTGATATAGTAGACTATGTAATATGGTAAATTGTGTGATATGGTAAACTATGTAATATGGTAGACTATGTAATATAGCAGACTATGTGATATGGTAGACTATGTTATATGGTGGAGTATGTGATATTGTGAACTATGTGATATGGTAGTGTAATATGATAGAATATGTGATATAGTAGACTATGTGATATGGTAGACTATGTGATATAGCAGACTATGAGATATGGTGGACTATTTGACATACATGTACTATACTATGTGATATGGGAGACTATGTGATATGGGAGACTATGTGATGCGGTGGACTATGTGACACGGTAGACTATGTGATATGGTAGACTATGTGATATGGTAGACTATTTGATATGGTAGAATATGTGATATGGGAGACTATATGACATGGTAGACTATGTGACATGGTGGGCTAGGTGAAACAGTAGACTAGGTGACACAGTAGGCCATGTGACATAGTAGGCTATGTGACACAGTAGGCTAAGTGACACAGTAGGCTATGTGACACAGTAGGCTGTGTTATACAGTAGGCTATGCGACACAGTAGGCTATGTGACACAGTAGGCTAAGTGACACAGTAGGCTATGTGACACAGTAGGCCATGTTGCCCAGTAAACTATGTGACACAGTAGGCTGTATTATACAGTAGGCTATGTGACATGGCAGGCTATGTGGCATATTCCTTCTCATGTTATAAACAAACAATTTTTATTGCTGTTGCTCAGCAATGCAATAGCTATTGCAATACTGAGCAACATATGCAATGCAATAACTATTGCATATGTTGCTCAGCAATATTATGCTTCAAGTGTCAGCCTGGACTGTTCTGATTCAGTCATCAGATATGAATCAAAGCTAAACAGTTTTTAACCTTGGTTATCAAATATAAGGTTGTTAATTACTTGTTCTATGGTTCTATGTTATGATCTATCTAATAAATTTCTAAGTTATAAGAAAATGCCTAATTGTTACTAGAGGTAATGATTTTGTGCACAGTCATAATTTAAAAGTTTTGCAAATAGATAATAAGTTATCAGTGTAGCACCAAGAAACGTTTCAAACAAATTCTCAACCTATATTACTCGGTTATGGATACAAATAGATGAACAGGAATTAGCAATTCCTTAAACTTTCACATTATTATTGTTATTATTCTCTGCTGTTTTGTTGCTAACTCTTACTAACTTACTAACTAAAGTTATAATATGATCACCACTGTCTGAATTTATGTGTATCATAATTTTTCTTTTCGATTGTGCAAAGGAACTCACTTTCCATTTATATACCGAATATAATTGAGTTGTTTGCTTGGCTAATCTTGCGAGCAAACAACTCTTGATGAAGATATATAGATATAACGATTGTAAACATTATCATTATCCATAATGACTCACGTAAGCTCCACACCAGATGCCATAGGATGAAACACTCCAAGAACCCATAGTTCCTTCTACAGCTATGAGAATGATTCCAAACAGAATACAAAGTCCTCCCATCACTACTTGAGTGATTGAAAATCTATAACAGTACCACTTGTTTTTAGATTTGTCAACACAGAGACATCTGTTATCCATAAGAATTGAATTATGTGTATCACGTAAGATATTTTTGCAAGTGAACAATAAATTTACTTTTTAAACTGTAACAAACTACCACTTATGTGAGACACTTGTAGTTATTTTATTACAAGCTTTTTACTTTTTTTGCCTTTGGCAGATTTTTCAAAATTATTTTGCGTATCATATTTTATTTCATTTTGTTCAAGCAAAAAATGATTAAAGCTGTAAATCATACTGTCAGAATTTTGATGGCATTCTTCTCTAAAGCCAGAAGAGACACATCAAATATGTTTGGCTAAATTTATACTATTCGCTGCTAATTATTTTTTATAGCTTTAGTTAGTATTTTTAGATTTCTAAAACTACAAAATATAAATTCATAAAAAAAGCCAAAAATAAATTTGTCAAAATGAACATAGAGCTACTTTAAAAAAGCTTGTTTTTGTTATATCTTATATCTGAGGCATTTACTAATTACCTATCAAGATATAATTTTGTAATAAATTGGTGAACTAGTAATAATACTTAGTATTACTAATAATACTAATAATGTATTAGTAAATTTGCTCACCCCTTCAACTGTTTCACGGCTGTTGCCTTTAGTTTATAACCGTGTCCTTGATTATTCTGTGTTACAATTGTAACACCAGGCTGTACAGCATACTGTTGCTGTAGTGGTTGCTGTGGTGGTTGCTGCAGTAGTTGTTGTGGCTGCTGCATTTGAGGTGGATGCTCCATTGTGATCATTAGAGGTTCAGAAGTAACACTGGTAAAGTAAAATCACAGTAAACTCAATGCTTTATTTGTTTTTTGTCTATTTCTTTCTTTTCTTTTTATTTGATGTTTTTATCATTTTTATACCTTGATAGTGTAGTATTACACAATAACATTTGAACTTTCATTTAACTATAGCAATGAGATAAAATTACCGTTAGTGTCGGGCTTTTTTAAAAACAACAAAAGTATTTGAGTCAAATTAGTAAAGTGGCAGAACTACTTTCAACTTGTATGAAATTCAGAAAAACAGGCTGGCTATTTGGTAAGTAAAGTTCAGATCAATCATTTTTGTAAAATAAAATGTGCTAAACTATTTTGGTGTTTTTGATAAAACCTTAGAGAATGCTAACTAGCAAAAATCTTACACAACATCTACAATATATATGTTTATCGACTGTTTATATATGTTTATAGACTGTTTATATATGTTTATCGACTGTTTATATATGTTTATAGCTGGGCTACCAGGCATTGCCCTTGTAATAAAAATAAGCTTATATACAATGAGAAGTAATGAGAGTTGCCTGCCACTTGCTATCAGCCTGGCACATTGCCAATGGAAAATTTGAGCACGCTTAATAATAAAAGCCAACAGCTTCTTATGACGTTATGCTATGATCGTGCATCATACGCGAAGCTGTTGGGTATTTGCTCTCATGTTGCGACATATATCAGCTATTGAAGAAATTGATCTCTGTGGCCTACTGGGTAGGGTGTCGGACTAGTAAAAGGCAGGGTTCGAGATCAAATCTTCTTCAGTGTGGATTCTTTATTCCAAGACTTTAATAGCTATAGTCGGAATGCATATACGCATATGATATACTTTGATAAATGCATATGTAGATGTCTAATACAATGCAAGACTTACTGTACTCAAATCATTCTTGACTATGGGAATCACAATTGTTGTTATATGCAAGTACATTTCAAATGTTTTTTTCCAATAGGGAGATATTGATTTGTAGATGGAGATGCAAGCATTAATAAACAGTACCATCCACTAGTGCTTACAGGTGTAAGGAAACAGTCTTTTACCCATATGTATACACAAAAAATCAAAAATAACTTTTGGTCACCCTGACTGAGATTTAACAAATATATTTAGGAAGAAAAGGTTGATTAGTCATCTTCACTAACAATCAGTTTATTCAGTGCAAGTGACTGATTCCATTGGTACTTCATTTTGTATCTGTATACACTATCCTCAAAGTATTATCAACTTTTCAATGCATGAAGCTGTGTTGTATCTCAATACAAGTCTCAAGATGGCCCTATTTTATTTTTATTTGATGCAATGCGAGTGAACAGTCATTTCATCATGAAACAACCAATGAATCAAAACAGCTCAAATATCTAAACTTGTTGTTTGCAGTTTTTCAAGTTGAGCTATTTAAGCATTGAAGAACTCGTAAGTATAAAAGGATTGTAAAGCAAAAAGACCTTTTTCATTTATATTCAGTGTAATATTGACGTCTGGGCAATGAATGATAAGCTTTCTCGCATGCCCCTTTACATATCCAAATTTCTTTGGTTATGTAAATTTTATTTATGTAAATTACATTTGGTTATTATTTGGCAAATTTATAGATTCTCTTTAAAACCACCAATCGCTAGTTAAACTATCACAATAAGGACATGCCTGTATGTCTATTGTTGTAGTAGCAAGAGACTAATGGTATAGTATAGCAAATACTTACTAAACCAAAGATAAACATGACTAAGGTTTAATTAGCTGCGAGTCGCTCTTCACTCTCAGAGTTCTGTTACAGCAAGTTGTATTGTTAATACAACAACTTAGCGATGTAAAAGCACTGTTTGTAGGTAATCAATAACCAAAACTTTTCCGTGAGCATTGCTAAATGGCCTATTATTTATCTTTCCTTCACTGCAATAATGTATTTGCTATTGTGCTGTATTTAATAGGCTTACATTATTTCGAGCATACTGGGCTAGTTTTAGTACTAGGGAACTGGTTTCCTATTACTGCTTATACTTGTAACAAATATTATTGTAACCTCTGCATTTGCATTATCTTATCAACTTGTCATCCCGATGTTTAACTTAACATACCACATGCTTTACTCTGGCAGCTAAACTGGTTGCTCTTTATCTTTTGCTAGGTTATGTAGTAGCGGGTAAAATCTAATTCATAAACCCGGAAGAAACAGAAAATTTAAAAGAATTAATAGTTAGAACTTTTCAACCAACACCTATCACTCTCAACCAACACTACCTCGTTTTTAAACATTCATCATTTGTTAATATCATCTGCATATTTACCGCTATGATTAGTTTAGAAAGTTTGTATTTTTGTCTCTGCTTGTTGGAAATTGCATCAAAATATGTTTGACTGTTATACTATCACGAAAGCTTTCATTGTTCAAACTAGTGTTTATTAACTTTAGCTTTAATATTTATTAGTTGTGTCTATTTTTCTTTCACAAAAAAACCGACATTAACTTCTAAATCTGAGCTCAGTATTTTTTGGACTATAAAAAAATGTCATTTAAAAGTTGAGCAATTGCAACAGGCACTCTACTTTGGCTGCCGTGCCAAAACTTTATCAAATGGAGTTCATGAGTAACGAAGTCAACTTTAAATAAATCCAGCAAATCACCTATTGCATATTTTTGAGAGCTGGAGTGCACTTATGATTTTAAAACTAGCTTTGAAATTATACAACAGGGTAAATTCTAAACTCTAAGAGCTCAGCAAAAATGAATGTTGCCTAATTAATAAAAATTTGTCATGCTTAGCTTTTGCTTTATGTTAATTAAAGTTATGAGATTAGACCAGTTTTATCAGTACAGTTCATGTATTTTATCAAACCACCCAAATGTAGTGTGGGATTCTTTGAAAGCAAGACCAAACAGAAGGCTTGTACCAACAATCACCAACACTGAAGGTTTCTCTTACTTGCTATATTGGTGTGAGGAACCTTGATTGACTACTTCCTTCATAAACACTCATAGTAATTCAATAGAGTTAATCACCTGTGGTTAAAATGTTATTAACAGAAGATAACTTCAAGCTTGTCTTAATACAGGCCTTAATTGCTCTTTGCTTGGGTAATGCTAATAATAAGTATTGTTCATGCCTATTACAAAGAAAGACATAGAAGAAATTTAAAAACCTGAAAGCACACCTATGAAAGCGATCAAAAATTCTTTCATGAATTAGTATAGTGTGAATGGCCAGCATTACATGCGTATATGGCATGATAAATCTTTTTAAATTCACTGCTACTGAGCCAGTCAGTAGGAAGTTATATGAATGCAAACAACCTTTAGCACTAAGTCACAAGACAAATACTCATGTTGACTATCAAATATCCCATGTCGATAGAAATACATGTTAATTGAGAGTTTGTAGCGATTGCTCTCGTACAGTTTTTACTCTGTAATAAAAAGGTCCTAAGTCCAGCTATTTAGTCACATTTGTAGAGAACTACTAAAGTTTATTTAAATAAACTTATTCTAAGCATTGACAGTATCTTTTTTCATGCCTAGTAATGTTAGCACTATTTCCAAATTGTTAGTTTTTTATTCTTTCTAAAAATAGTTCGTGAAATTGCATTTCATGTCTGGCTGCAGACATTTTAAAACACTAAAAGCAAGCATGATGCTTTGGCTCAGTAAGAAGAATTTTGAATGATAAACTTGCTTAAACCCAAGTAAATCAGTTTTGAGTTTTATTATTTGCTCAAGGGTAAATATTAAAACTTTCTGTAGTTTAAAAAATATTTAAGTTATTTTTTATAGATTATGCATATACAAACTATTATACATGTATAAACTGCTATTGCATTTATTTAATGTAATAAGCATTGTCTAAAAGCTTGTTGGCTGTCTCTCTTTTATTGTAACATAATCACATTGCTAGTGTAGCTGTTGTCATGGCCAGTTTATTTCTGATGTATTCGATCTGTAAGCAAACCATTCAAGCTACCTTCTGTCAGCTACTCGACCAGTTAGGGTGATGTTGAAAAGGTGCATTCTGTCGTCTTAGCTTACACAGTTAAGACTTGTGCTATCAAGTTAAGGAAAGTCATACGCATGTGATGTCATTTGAATAGAGCCCAGTCTAAAGTATTGGAGAACCTTCAAACTATATATTGTATTTTAATGCACTAAATGTTGCACTGATAACTTTATATTAAGACATAATCAAACTAATTAGAGTTACATGTGATGAAAGAAACTTAACATTAGAACAGAAAGTCAGCCTCTGTGACTGATACAGCAGGTAAATCAGCTCATAATTTAGATTTAGAAAAAGCAAACTTCAAATAAGTCACACACTAATATCCTCAGAAACTACTTTTTTCCTCACGGCTTCAGAGCTTTATTTTTAAAGCATTTTTCTGTTTGCAAAATGGCTTGTAAAACTACCAGACCCTCTCGAACTTTCTATTCATCTAAAGTTTATATATCAGTAGACCTATAACCTATGAGCTAGTACATCTAACTCTAATATTTGACACATATCAAAGTGACTGATCACTCACCTCTCCTACCCTACTTGTATCTTGCAATGATTGACTAGCAAACAACCGTAATGATTAGGTACAGAATAATCAATACTCAACACATGGTCTAAACAATATGCATTGATTGTACTGTGTGTTTACGCTCTATTACACAAGCTGTAAAGCTTTATGAAAAACAGCATGTTGTAATGGAGCCACACTTATATTAGAGCTCTGACAAGCATTATAACCGTTGCTAATATAAATTAGAAGTGACCTTTCATTGAGTGAAAAACCATGCTAGTTGTATGACGATATGTTAGTGCACCCTGAAAGTGTTTTAGTAAAAATGATCAACAAATCAAAAATGATAGTTACTCAGTTATTGAGTACAGAAATGTTCAACATTGTCATCTGTAGCGCTGCTTGCAAATAATATTTCTCAGTTATAAAACTCTCATTTTGTAGTTAGGATTTACAATAATTACCTAATAATTCAATTTAAATTATATTTCAAAAATAAATTTTCAATCGGTCATGTTACTTTTTTTTCGCAAAAACAGATCGCCCAAAGCATAGGTTCTCCAATTGATAAAACTATCAGTATACATAGAGTTGAATAGTTTATCAACTATCATATATTTTGATATGAGGAAATAAACAGTGATTGAAAAGTAAAAGTTATTATTAAGCCTAACCAACTTCTGAGCCTAATGCTATCTTGAAAAAAACTCGCAAAGTTGAGAAAACTTTAACCTACTTTAAATAAATGCTTGTTATGTTTTGAAAACAGTAATCATGTTATCAAAATAATTACTAAACTGTATGAAGAGGAGAGAATAAATTACAAATGAGATTAAAACTCTGGTCGTTTAGAGACTCAGCTATAGTGTATTAAAAATTAATTACTCCTTACTATCTAGTAAATTATCTTTAAAGTATAACATAAATTTTAATATGACTAACTTGTAGCAACGACGCAGCAATAATTTAAACAAATGACAATAATCAAACACAAATTTAGATAAACAAACAATGTGATAACCAGGCTTTAGGTTGTCTAAGCACTTTCATGACAGTAACAAAGCACTCATTTTAATAGTTAATAATGATAAAATTTAAGTTCATGACAATAACCAGATACAAAGTTACTCCTATGATGAGCAAAACGATAATCATGTCACCTATATTTTGCACTCTCTCATGGGCAGAGCGAAATTAATGTCAATTGTGTTTGCATTTCTGTAAAAGTTTTTCATATTTGCTCAAGAATCTGCTGAGGTTAAACAAAGGATCAAATTAAGTAAACAAATATTATAATGATACAACAATTACTTATTTAAATCATGTTATTTTCACATTTCTAAGAAAAAGTTGTAAGAATATTGGAGTTAGAAACCGGACTTGGACACTCCGTAAGAAAGGCGTTTCATAAAATTAGTACTTCAAATACTGCTCTTGATAAGCATTTGAATTGTCTATATAAACATTTGAAAGACTGGCACCATTTGGATTAAAACTAAATGAAACATCATTTCATATGTCCAACCACAATTCACTTCAAATAATATTTAATGAACAAAGTTATTGTATTTCAAATAAATTATAAACATTTATCGTAAATTTAATATGAGCTATAATAAATTTATGATTGTATGTTTATCATAAACACACACATGCAAACCATCTCTAGAACAAATGTTAACATTTGTTAACAAATTTTAACACTTGTTCTAGAGATATTCAAGAATTAGTTACAATTGATTACAATTAGTTACAATTGAGGTCTATTAAAATAGTTTGCTGTCCACAAAATCTTGTGAAAAATTAAATAGAATTATTAATGCTTTTAAATAAATTTTTAACTACCACATGATTTTACTACGTTCTTGGTGTTCTACAGGCTTGTGCTCAATAAGTTGATGTTTATAGCATTCAGTAACAACATACTATTGTTTTAAATCAAAGATCAGTTTCAAATAATGACAACAGATTGTGAATGGTCTTTGTAAGTGCTACAAACAATCATATTGTGTTATCTGTGTAATTTGTACGGCCACATTCATTGACTGTGAAGTCATTCTACTAAGTCACCCATTGTACTAGCCTCAATGTTATAATTTGAAGGAAACCAACTCTTCATCTATATAAATAGATCTAGTGTTTAGATATCTTTTGTGTGTTTTTTATTGGTGTTTTTTGTTTTGTTGTCGTTCTTGTGCCCAATTACAACAACTACAATCTAACAATGAAGAATTCACATGAAACTGAAATTAAACTAATGACATTGATATAGCAAGTTTGCAAACAAGCACCCATGACCTCTAAGCCAAGCCTTTTTTATGTTTCTCAACTATCTTATCTATTCTTATTGCGAATTACAAGCTAAATATGTATTTTTTATTAGAAATTAATATAAGCTTTTGTTTACGTTTGCTTTTCTTTTAGATATTTAAAAAGATTTTCAAGTCCATTTGAACTGCTTAACAATAGTTTCTCATGATATGAAGTTTAAAAGTTAGAATGGTAAATGTTATATAAAAATAAATTTTCTGTCTAAAGACTTTTTTTTACTCGGGCAACGTCGGGTAGTACAGCTAATATAATATATATAATATGTATGTATTATACAAATATATCTCAAAATGTGTTTGTCATCTGTCAGTCTTCTGCCCAGTTATAGCGATAAAGTATTAACAATGACAAACACCTTTTTTTCAATTTGTAATTTTCAAATGTGCCATTTCAATTTCAAGCATGCCGTTTTACACTTGCAATTTGTGATTCTTCTTTAGATCAATCATGAACAATTCTAAAGACTAAATACTTTTTATATAAAAAATTTTGAGTTGAAATTGCATCTAAGTTCTCCTTTTGTTTGGTCAAACAAAATACTTTCGAGCGCTTCACTCCTATATGTTTGTACTAGCATCGAGAGGTACCAGCTAATTATTTCACACTTAAGTATACCTTTCCACTTGTTTTCTTCTTCTTTTAATTTATTTAAACTGCACAAAACACTCTTCACAAGGTATGAAGTTTAAAGGTTAAAATGGTAACTGTTGCACGTGTTAAGTATAACAAATATTTTGTCCAATGAATTTTTTTATCACTCGGGCAGCACCAGGCTTCAGCAAGTAAACAAAAAAATAAAATAATTTTAAATTATATATTATAGTATAGTATGGTAATGCACAATGCAATAAATTGTGACGTAATATGATATAACATATCAATTTATAAGTTAATACAATATGACAAAAAGTGAAATAAAATATGTATAATGAAATGAAACTGATCACATTAAATTATAATATCTTAAAATAGCATGCAATACAATTTTAAGTAATACAGTTTATTTTCTTTGATGCAAGAATTGTAATACCATATAATATTAAATAACAATTGCCAAAATTCTTGACAATCTTGAAACATCCAAA
Organism: Watersipora subatra; assembly: GCF_963576615.1. Taxonomy (NCBI): domain Eukaryota; kingdom Metazoa; phylum Bryozoa; class Gymnolaemata; order Cheilostomatida; family Watersiporidae; genus Watersipora; species Watersipora subatra. The sequence continues at coordinate 63,368,615 of NC_088709.1, forward strand.
TTGAAGTAATTTTTGTGTCCATTTTTGATATTATTGTGGTAATGTTAGTAATTATATTACATGCAGTGTTTTATGTGTAGAGATGTACCTCTCCTGGTAATACATGCTGATAGCTTTGCTTCTGCCATGTGTATGCTGCTCTCTACAAATTACTTTGGAATCCAGAGTCAAACCTCTCGCTACTCCATTATATGGCAGCAATCTGAACTTTCCAGTTGCAAGACTAAATAGAGGTGAGTGTTAAAAAACAGAACAACTTTTATTAAAGTGAAAAGACTGGAGTTATGTTACCAATCATTAAAAAAGGGGAAATAACTAACCATAAGAAATAACATTGCTTATTCTTTCTCTCTAGATTATTTGCTGCCGAGCAGTAAGGCAGTAACTTTTGGACAAAATTATATCATATTTTACTATTATTATGACATTTTTAGTTGATTATCTATTAAAAACTAAAATAAAATATAATAAATTTATATTCATTTTTTGAAACCTTGAAACCTCATCAGCAGCTTAGATATAGATATATACAGATATACAAAGCATCAAGTAAAGTAAGTATACGCATAAAGTAACACCAAGTACAATATAAATATTGAAAGTGTAAGTAGAAATGTTTGTACTTACTCAACTGTCTACAAGTCTTCTTTTTTTAGATTGTCTCACATATATATTTGCCTACACCGTATTGATCACTTTTAATAAAAAATATTAGGGACTTTTTGAAAAAAGTGCTTTGAAAGGACGCAAATCAAGAATGAAATATGTTGTATAAATGCCTCATGCAATCGTCAGAAGTTGCCTAATCAGGTAGAATGAGCAAGCAACTCCTATACCATTTTCGAGGCTTTTGCTTAAGGAAAACATTAAGAAGTTGTCTGTTCATGGAGATTTATTGAACATTGATCTCAGGAAAACATCTCATGTATTTTTGATCGTTTGCCACTGTTAGTGAGATTATATGGATATTTAAGATTGATGATAGCCTTTAAAAATAGCTATATCTTGCTAGACCAACTATTTAGGTTTGCTGGAGTAGATGGCAGATTGGAAATCTTGGTAAGGGATTGCCTGTCCATGGCCATAGAATGCAGGAGGTAGCTGAGACCAGGCACTTTAACCGCTCGGTGGTCGTATATGTACCAGGGCTGGAGCTAAAACGTACACATAGTTTATCATATTAAAAGAAAATAAATAATTTACTAACACTGTCGCTTTTATAAAAATATTCCTTTTCATAAATTAAATGCTTATCTGCAAGTCAGACCAATGTACATTACAAAAAAGAATTTGTATCATCATAAATCAGGAGTCATCTGCTCAACCATTTAAAAAAATACATGATATATATGTATATATATATATATATATATATATATATATATATATATATATATATATATATATATACATGTATATATATATATATATATATACATTTATATATATATATATATATATACATTTATATATATAGATATATATACATGTATATATATGTTTCGTTATATATAATTGTATATAATAATATGTATATATAATATATATAATATGTATGTACTATATATATCTCAAAATGTGTCTGTCATCTGTCATTCCTCTGTCGAATTGTAGTAATAAAGCTTTAGCAATGAAAATCCCATTCGTACTGGATTTCAACTAGCGTTATTTAAATCGCAAGTCTACTTACAAGCGTCCGTAACTATAATGCTAAGCCACTCTCATCACACTCATCATGCCTACCATATACTGTATATCCTTTTCACACTTGCACATGCTATATTATTAATTAATACCATAGGCCTTTGGGCAAATCATGACGTTTTTCCACCTTTTCAACAATTAAATTCAACGTTTACGTGATACATCTGTCTCAAAAGTAAAAAATTGCCATAGTACGTAATGTACGGAGTACATCATAATGTCACATTTTTTCGCAGATCATAACCACTAAATATATTACAATTACTGTATATAACTATAGCTATTAAGGTTAACATACTGCTTTGTTACTAATTTTTAATACATACAGTACGTACGTGTATATAAAATTTGGATGATTTTTACCACGAGGGGTTTGCATAAGATAATTGTTATCAGTTTCTGTACCTCTCTATAAGATATTTTCGCCTTACGATGCCAACACTAAAGTGAATTAAAATCATATAATTGCATACCAAATAATTTTTAATCAAAATCATAGCAAAATATACTGTATTTAACTATTATTTGCTAACTATTTACTATTTACATTTAAACACCTTTGCATTTGATGTATTTTTTCTCTGAATTTATATCAACAAAATGCTTTTTTCATGACAATTTTCACAGCTGTTTTATTTGTCTCTTAATTTATTTGGACTGCGCAGAACACCTTTCTCATGATATAAAGTTTGAAATTTAGAATAGTATCTGTTGTTATATGTTAGATAAAAATTAACTTTTTTGTAATGATTTATTTATTATTCAAACAACGCTAGACATTCGTTTAGTATATGAGTATAGATACAGTATATATATATATTTTTTTTTATTACACTATTATTCTGTTTTAGCTCCAACACTGGTACATCAACAGCCACTGGTTTGTTATAATGTCTAGCCACAGCAACGTCCATCATACTATGATCTTAGACAGACAACTCTTTTCAAAAGTTTTTAACTTGCAACTTACTTTAAAGATGTGGTTGCGTCAAAAAAGTTGATTTAATGAAATTAAGATCAATGAAAGATTAAAACATTACCTACAATTTGATGTCATTTTTGTCTTTATAGACTAACTTTGTCCAGAGATACAATTATTTGAATGAGGCCATCTTTTAAAAAGCTCAGATTCCAGCGGGTGCTTTATTCATAATGTAACGAGTGATACATGTGAAAAGAGTCCACGAGCAATAAATATAAGATCTCTTCATTAGCTGATCATCAGCACAAAATTTTTATATAGGTCATATTAAATGTTATTGCTTGTAAAATGGTTGGTCTGTGATTTCAAAGATTCTTTTGGTTAGGGACTTTACTCTATTACTAGTTAGTTAGGCACATCGACTAGTAGTAGATTCTAGTAGCTTACGTGCATGGACATCGATATTTAATTTACTGATTTAATTGGCAACGTTAATTTACTGAATTACTACACCGGCGCATTTTATTGACAAACAGTAGAATTGTAAGTGCTCAGCAAAGGTCACCCAAAGTTTTCTGAGCGTCAGGTGATCAAAGATTGGGACAGACAGGTTATGGTTTGGCTGACAGGCGTCAACAGCGTTCTGCTGCAGAGAAAGATAGGAGAATGGAGGTAAATTTATCTTTAACATTGAGTATCCTTTACATATATTCTAAACTAACGGTAATAATTTTAGTACTCATGAATACATCTACTAATAGGTAAAATTACAACTTTTTGCTATCACGAATCATCTTTTCATAACTTTTTAATTGTTTCACAACTTTTTGTCGTTTCTATAACACTATAGCTATAACACTTGCTTAAAATTTTTTTTGGCATTTTTAGTTAGTAAATTAGGTTTATAATTAGAATTTATGTTCTTTTCTCACATGCAGAAAGTGAAGAACACCGATTGATCAATGCTCATCTTTAACTCACAGAAACAAAGCTTTGAATTGTTTGCTTTGCTTTTGTTAAACATTTATTCATTTAGAAAATTACACTCGCAATCTATCCAACTCTCAAATAGAAATCTTTCAGTAGATACGCGTTAGAATGACATATATATATTTGAATGACATTTTTTCTAATTGTTACAGAGTGTTTATGTGGTTCACTAGGGGAGCAGTCGTGTTAGTCTAGAAACTGCCATAAATGGGAAAGAGAGACATGAATGTGTGCTGCAAAAAAAACCATAATACGTTTTGTTTAAGTTTGCTGCAGTAGATTAATTTGTTCTATTATATGAGCTAAAACTATGTGAATTGCCATGACTTGGATAGATCATTTGAATAAAAACTTTATGCTGCTGTGAAAATATTTTTTGCTTGTAAAAATTATATAATAAAACAAAATTGTTGAAGAAAATGCAAAACATGGTTCACAGAACATATTGAATACATCATAGCCCTGTTGTCATCTGTGCTAAAATCGTCTTTGATAGTTGGATTTATGAAGTGTAATCAAAGCTGTTACAGTATTGGCAAGTACTTTTGCATAGCTCGACTCAATTCCAACTAACCAAATGATAAGTTCAAAAAAATGTTATGCTTTACCCTACTAGGTGAAAACAGGTGAGTCCACAAACCGCCAACCAGGCGCAAGAATGGCTTTAGTAATCAGTTGCTTGAATCAGTGGGTTTATTTATTTCAATGAAATTGACGTTGTTTTGCTTTCACTCTTTTGGTAAACTCATAAAACCACTTTTTTGTACTTGAATTAACTAATCGAATGTGACCAGTAATTTTTTCTACAAATTGATACTGATAATGACTAGATAATGTTGACTATACATGACTTTTTGGGAAGCAGTTGGTTTCTCTATATATTCGAACATATTCTTTTCAAAGATGGCAGCATGCTTATTTTGTTTAGTAGCTAGTTTCCGGTGTGGGTAGCAACTGAGAACTTAGCTGATACAAAAGCAGCAATAAAATACATGTAAGTTAACTCGACGTAATTACCGTAGACCGGCAGAATTGTAGTCGGTACTCAGATGTTTACAAAGCATTTGGGGGAAGTTAATATGACAAGTTTTTAACTTCCCTTATTTGAGGCATTTGAGACATTCATAACAATGTATCTGTAGCTGGAATTAAAATTTTATTTTAGCCAACATGAGCAAATACAAAATAAAGTTTCTGCCAATAGAGCCGCATAAGAGTAGACTTTTATTGCAATAGCCAATGTAAATACGAGAGATAGAGACAGGTTGTATCACTCATCACATCATTTTGGGCAAATCTGGGCATGTTTTTTTGGCCTGAGCGTTTTTACCACGATCAATTTTTTTTTTTTAATTTTCAAATATCTTGACAATGAAATCACCTAACACAACGAACAACATATCAACTGATAGACAAAAAAATGCTTTCTTTTAAGATCGACTTAAATTTGAGGCAATCACATATTTAACGACGCTAGTTAGTTGATCTAGTGAGATATGGTTACTCTCAAAGGCTATCATATGACTGATATATTCAAATGGTCGCCATAGTGTGGCGGACGTTGCATTTACTTTATTTACTCCTATATGCCTTATACTGTCTTGTCCTTTTAAATATCGTGATCCGTCTCCCCTGTCTGTTGTGTATGCTTATTTCTTATTACTCTGTACGTTTTTAATCGGCGACGCCAATAATTATTTAATCATACTTGTACTTCTTTTTATATTATTATTATTATATTCAGTTTCGACCGTGTGCTATGTTTTTACTTGTTTTTGTACATATCCACCTTCCTTTTATATGGTAGTAAATTGGGTGATTTGGCAAGATAGGCCAGGCTCCCAGTGGAGTTGTGAATGCCTCTGTTGTACATTGATTGTACATTGACAGTCAAATACAAACTTATTCACTTTGAACTCATACACTCTTTCTCTGCCTGAAACAGGGGTGGATTGCAGTAGCCAGTTAAGGGAAGGCGCTTGACCTTAACAATATTATGAAAACATCTTTGAATCGTAAATCTTTTGTGCATCACTTGGTTTTCTGGTGAGAAATCCCTTTTTTATACATAATACTCAACCTAGCTTTACATTATCGTTTGTCTTCAAAATACAGCGTGTACGTGTTTTTAATTGTTCACTTACATTGGCAAATGAGAACAAATACATCACATATTACCCTGGTATAAATGTTTGCTAAGCTTTTATAAGCAGACAACTTCTTACTGTTCTCCTGAAGCCAAATGTTTTAAAACTGGTATAAGAGTTGCTTGCTCACTTAACATTGTAGGATATACTTTTATCCTCATGTAATCCATCAGCCAACTTGACACCAAGACCACTTGAATTTGAATGGCACAATAACAGTATGCAGTCTATAATAGCATAATAATAAGATTAGGAGTTAGCATAATAACGAAGCCAAAAAATAGACAATGATAATAAAGACATAACCACTAGGTAATAAACACTGAGACAACAATACATGAAACAGCAATACTTGAACACAGAAATAGTATAACATACAGTACGCAAGACTAAATGATATAAGCTTATAAAATAATACATGCTCACATAGGTTACTATATATACATAGACTACAAACATGATTGGACAACTTCCGACCATCGCATAAGGCATTTGTTTAATAAATTTCATTCATGATTTGTGTTCCTTTAAAGCACTTTGTTCAAAATGTTCCAAATATATTTATTAAATGTGATCAATTTGGTGGAAAATACAAATGCGATGCAATTTATAAAGAAAATCTGTAGACAGTTGAGCAAGTACAAACATTTCTGTTTATACCCTCAATATTTGTATTGTGTTTTGTGTTAATTCATGCATATTTGATGCTCTGTACATCTAATAAAGTAAGAGTCCTACAACTAAAGCCAATAGTATTAAAACACTAACTTGGCCTCCTCCAGGCTTCAGAAAAATTGATTTTAGAATTGACTCTTAAGTACTGATCTGCTTGTATTTGCTTGTTATTACTTTATGCATATATGACGTTGGTTAGATTGTTGGTTATAAGCAATCGCTAGATAAGATATGATTAGTTACAATAGTTACAATGGATATTGATACAATTAAAATGAATAAATAAAACAAAATAAAAATCACAAATGTATTAAATTAATAATAACAAAGAATATATAAAAGTGTGTTTTTAAGAAAAAAGGTCAATGTTGCTGCAGAAGCTATCCACCGAAACTTTGAGTATGACTATGTTTGTACCTCTCGATAGTCACTACTGGCACTAACATAAAGATGAAATATCAAAACTAAATACAGCAGTGAAGCGCGCAATAGTCCATTTCTGACCAAACCGAGAGAGAACATAAAGCAATTCCTACTCGAGAATGTCTATGTGAACATTTTTAGTTTTACAAGTTCCAACGATTGCCCTTTGCAATAACCGGAAATTGAAGATCAAAATTGTGCAGTTACAGTTACACTGTAACGGCACATTTAAAATTGAAATGACACAATTAAAAATTACAAATGAAGAAAAGTGAACATGGATTTTGAAATGGCTTTTAAAAATATTTCAAAAGAAGAACAAATGCAAAAACTAATACTATTTGATAATAAAATATACATACATGAATTTAGCTATAATCATGATAAGGATACCGTAGATGAGCTGAAACAGATAAGACTGGCTTTGCCTTGTGGTCAGGTGCTTGTGTATGCATATTTGTGATTGCGATTGCGATCATTGCCAGTTCAAATCTAATACATTGTCGTTTTTTATTGCAATATTTTATTTGCTATGGCTGGACACATTAACAACAGAAAACAAAAGACCAACAAAATACAAACTTTGTAGCATTGTAGTGTCTTATCTTGACATACTGGAGTATCAACTCCTGGGTTACTTTTAACATATGAATTTAGCTCTTAATAGTCTATTATTGGCATACATTTCATAGTCTTTTGGGTTGTTTCACAGTCACACCAGAAATAATCAGCAAGGGGAATCAGCAGGTTCAAAATATCCAGCACACCTGTTAATTAATTCTAGCTCACTATTTCACCACCCCTAATTTAAAATCCAGTTTAACCATCAAAATTAGCTTTAAAATCCTTCTCTACTATCTCTAATGTTTTTTCATTTTTGAAAACCCATGTCACACGTAATTTTTGGTTGCCATCACCAACAAATTGTTGATTCACTAAGAATTTCATTACAAGGTTTTTTCAATAATCTCAATACTTGCAAAAAACATTTCATACCGGTTTGTGCATTTTCCATTCAGCAACTCAACGACCTTTTTTTGTTTTTACTACCTACTTTATTCTAGTTCCGTAGCAGGGAAGTTATTTTTACATACATCAACGTAACATTGTTTGTTCGCATCCGCCAGCCGCAAAAGTTTTATAACTATGTTGCTAATTATCTTTACTGTTACGGTTATTATGATTATTGCTGTTCAGAGGTGACGCTCAGTGCTGATGATCCCATCTGCTCATTTTCCTGCTTTTTCTGATGCTGTCGAGCTACATAGCTTGCATTGCCACAGGAATAACACCTACAGTATGTGGTTTTTTTATGACTAACATATTTATGCTTCTGAATTGAACAGTAATTTGCATAATACTAATGCTAACTGCAAGAATGCTAAATCCTGTAATTTTGCTAGCCTGATATACACACAGGCTGTCTTTGACGAGAAATCATACTATAGCAGCTCTGATATCCATTTGTTTCATATCAAGCCATTCTACTGAGACTATAGGCTTTAATTGCACTGGGATAGTAGACCATAATTCAGCAATGAAAGCGTGCTTGCTAATTGGCTCGTATGATTCTTGACCCATCAATGTCACTAGTTTCCATATGATGGACAATTAAGACATTTTTTGTTTTTGATAACACTCTCTGCAGAAGCTGATTACATGTATATGATGAATAGCTGTCAGTACTAAAAATCTCCTGCTCATCTTCAGCCTCCTTCAGCTAAGATTCATTTGTATATTGCAAAGGTTAGCATGCTAAAGAAGATTGGTAAAACGGTTTAAAATTTATTATTGTTTACACTCTGGCAGCCAATTCAACTTTGACAATTCATTCTGCTATATCTTTACATGTAGGAACAATGTTAGGGTGCTCTAAAACATTCTCATGTGACTAGCAGGGTAGTCTAGTCAATAAAGGTTAGCCTGTTTTTCATATCAGCATCAATAGAGACGCTCCAACAAAAGAGGATGTTTTTATAATGCTTTACAACTTGTGCAGTAAAGCAAAGCGCAGAATGCAATGAACTCATAATAACTTGATCACGTGTTGAATACTCATCATTTCATAGCCAATAGTTACATTCATTTGTTACTCCTTTAGAGCAGGATACACGCAGAAGGAAGAGAGGTGAGGAATCTGTCATATTGATATCAGCAAACTAATAGAGATGCATTTACTAACTCATTGTAGATTTATCTGTATAAAGGTTAGATAGGTGGAAAGCCAGAGAGTGTAGAGTTTTTTTGCCATTCTGTAAAACATGTAAGTGTTTTTGAAATAGTGTTTTTGAAATAGTTCTTTTAAACAGTGAGTTAAAAAAGAAGCATGTGAAGATAATGAAATGTTTCTTACTACAAGTTTACTTTTTGATAGTCTAAAATATAAACTGATTAAGGCTAGCCCATATGGCTGACTTTCTATCTTAATGTCAAATTTTTTTAATCACAAGTAACTCTCACTAGTTTGACTTAGTTTTTATTATAAGTTATACAGGCAGCTGTTTAGTGCATTAAAATACAGTATATGGTTTAAAGATTCTCTACTGCTTTAGACTGGACTTTATTCAAATGCCATCACCTGATTGCAACTTTCCTTAGCTTGAGAATACAATTTCTAGCTGTCTAAGCTCATTCTAAGATAGTGGTTTGTTTTTTGAAGTTTGCTTTTTGTAAGACTAAAATATGAGCAGACTATTAGTCACAGAGTCTGACTTTCTGTCTTAATGTCGAGTTTTTTTTCATCACAGGTAACTCTAATTAGTTTGAGCTAGTTTCTATTATAAGTTATTAGGGCAGCTGTTTAGTGTATTAAATACAATATATAGTCGGAATGTTCTTCAACTCTTTAGACTAGGCTCTATTCAAATGCCACCACCTGCATATGACTTTCCTTAACTTGATAGCATGAGTCTTAACTGTCTATGCTAAGGTCACTTCTAATTTTAATCTGCGGCATTAATAACGCTTTTCAGAGCGCCAATGTAAGCATAGCTCTAATAAACCAAGTTATTTTTCATAATGCTTTACAGTTTGGGCAGCAGAGCACAAACACACAGTGCACTAAATGCGTATTGTTTAGATTAGGTGTTGAATATTGATTATTTTGTACCCAGTATTACTGTTGTACGCTACTCAGTCATAGCGGAATACAGGTAGAACCAAGGAAGGTGAGTGATTTACCAATCTGCTTCAGTCAACAAGTGTTACTGTATATACTAACTGGTTAGTTATAGCTCTACCTACATTCACATCAAGTTTGTGTAAACTAAAGTCAGTTCGGGTGTGTTTGTATAGATTGTTTTCAGTAGTGTAAAACTAAGCACTAAATTGATATTGGCAAGTCAGTGCTTTCTGCAGTTTAGTTCTAATGAGATATAAGCAGACACTATGAAATATTTACACACATTTGAATGTTTGAATGGTAAGAGCCAAAGTGATAGTACTATAACAAAGGTATTGGGTATTTTTATATAATAGTTCTGGTGGACTATAGTTTAGTTAATATGAACCTCATTTACAGTTCTCATACTGAGAAATCTTTTTGCAGGCAGAACACAGTTTAGAACATTGCGGTAGGTTGCTGCACAAAGTAGCTGACTATCTATATTGTTTGGATTGGTTGCTCTTTTTACACAAAAATCTTTAGGGTGACAGCAACTTTGCAAAGTTTTATCTGCCATACATGCGCATAAATCTTGGACATGCACAACAGACGAATTATTGAAATAAGTTACTGCAATTTTTTGTGTGTGGTCTACAGGCATTTAAATTCCTTCTATGTCCTTCTTGTAGTAGGCACAAGCAGTATCTAACATTATTAGTGGGCGCAGCAATTAAAGACTATAAAAATCCATAATTTTGGAATTATTCTTGGTGAAGTAACATTCACTCATATGTGATCTGCTCTAGCACAGAAACAACATGGGCTAGACTAAAGACTGGCAAATTTAAGATTGCTTTTAACTAGCTAGTCTCACTAGAGAACACTGTCATGCTTCTCCATATAATAAAAAGCAATTGTTAAAAGCAAGGAAACCGCATAAAAATAATATCACTGACTACAGTTCTTAGTAGCCCAAAGGACTTATTGCTAATTTATCTAGATGTTTTTGTAAAGCCCATTTAGATGTTCTTGTAAAGCCGAATAACCTGGGTGCGAGGTTTATAAATTGTTGTAGAACCTGTCAGTAACTGATGAAATTGAAAACCAATTGAGGGAAACCAAATATTAAATTATTATGTGTATTTATTATGGAAGGAGTTGAGCAGTGATACTAAGATTTGTGTAACTACTAACAGCTTATGTAACTTGATAAAATACATGAACTGTACTAATAAAACTGGTCTCAATATGACAGCTGTAATCACTATCAAGCAAAGGCTGAGTGCGACATATTTTTAGGTCAGTTTGTTAGAAAACATTCATTTTTACTCGAGCTTTTAGAGATGTAATCTTATTTTGCTCTGCTATTTAAAAGTAACGTTTAAAAGTCATAAATCCTATCTGCTAAAGTTTTGTGTCACAGCAGCCAAAGTCTTTGTTGCATCTGCCTAAATTCTTTATAATTTCTGTTGTCTCTGGTCGTATAAACACTGAGCTCACATTGAGAACTTAGTGTTCGCTGTAATGTGGTCCTGATAAATTATAAACAAACACAATCGTTGAAGACTTATATAAAAGTTAATGAAAAGCTTTTCTAAACTACAACATCTATTGTGATAATAGTACACTGTAGTTCTAGTAGTGTAATGGATAGAAAATAGTGAGAGATTCCAAATGTCGAAACAAAAAATACACATACACTTATATAAACAATATAACAAATTTAAACAACAACAAAAAATTTTAATTTCTTTGCGCTATGTAAAAATAAAATGTGGGATGACAAGTTGATATTATAATTCAAAATCAGTGGTACATTGTATCTGTTACAAGTATAAACAGTAATAGGGATTAATTTTACTACTACAAAAATGAGCCCACTTGCTGGCAACTGGTCTACTCACAGCCCAGCTTACTCTAAAATACAATAGGTCTATTCAAAAGAGTACAATAGCATGGGTGTTACATTAAAAAAGGACAGATAAACAATAAGCTATAGCGAGAAGCGTGCACGGTAGGTGTTGTTAGTGATTCAATGCAAACATTTGGCTTTTGTATCACTTATTCGTTGAGTTTTCTAAAAATATTCGCTCTCATGAAGTTTGAGGGTGGAGAGTGATTCACAGCATATTAAACCTCATTCATAGCTATCCCTAGTTTAGTAATTCCTTGAAAGCTATATTATTAACCTCATGCTATGAGATCAAATAGTGTATGAGCTAAAACCTTAGTATGACACTCTAGATAGCCTTCATTTGCTTCAAGGGCAGTTTAGAACTTTGTCTTTTTTGTTACTAGTTTATGCAAACAAGCTTCTCCTTCATTGCACGAGGGTCAGTGTCACGTTAAATTCACTACAGGTTGGATGAAAGGGAATGAATTTAAGGAAGGTATAGAAGCTCTTTGATCAAAAATCTTTTGTAATCTGTTTTATTTCAATGTTAAATAGCCCGGCCTACAAAGCTGCAAACCACAAGTTTAGACATTTGAGCTGAGTTTATTCATTGGCTATTTTATGATGAATAGCTGTTCACTTGTATTGCGCAAAGGAAAAAAAATTAAATCGATCTAGATGTCTTTATTGCAGTGCTATCCCCAGGTTCTTACGCCTTCAGATAAGCTGTGAATGTTTTAAAGATAGTGCTTCCCAGTACAGTACAAGTAAACAAGACAAGATAGGGCTTCCCTTTACCAGGCAAGTAGACAAGACAAGGAATTGTTTCTTGTCGAAGCAGGTCGAATCCACAAGATTCTACCTGAAGACAAATTTATATAAACATATATATTTATTTATATTTATTTACTAACTGTGCTTCTTGGCGTCACCCAGGTATTGAAAACCTGCTTATAAACAATGAGATGAGAAGTAATGAGAATTGCCTGCCACTTACTATTAGCCTGACACATTGCCAATAGAAAATTTAACTAAGCTCACTAATGAGAGTTAGTGCATTACGCAATCACCCTGCGTAGTATGCAAAGCCGTTGGGTATTTGCTCTCATATAGCGATATTTATTGCCTAGTGAATTGATCATGTTGGTGAGGCTGAGTTGGTAGTTGGTTCGGTGCCTGACTGTAAACTGGAGAGCCCGAGATCAATTTCTCTGCAATACGGAATCGTTATTCCAAGATTTCTAAAACTATAGCTGAACATATACAATGACAGATGAATAACCAACTTTGAGAAATATTTATATAGATTTATTTATATTTTCTTTGCTATGATATGTACGTGTATATCATAAAAAAATCTAGCAATTAAAAATCTATATCACGGATTTAATTTTGAAACCCTATCTTGGACTTCATTTCAGAATTAAACTAAATGGGGATACAATGGATTTATTAAGCAGATCATCATTACTTGAGTTAAAATGCGTATAATAATTCTGGGTTAGTGCAACGTCACTAAAGCTTGCTCTCACTGTTCGTATTAGCAAGTTTAGCAATACATATACTAGCTCACTCAAATTAGCTAATGGCAACTACGCACCTGCCAAAGTTTATAAGCTGGTTTTTTTAATATTCCTGCACAGCCAGGCATTCGGTTGGTAAAAGATAAGGTAACAAAATAATCCCTAACAAACAATAATACGAATAACAAATGAACTGTGTGTTAGTGAAGACGGCTAATCAAACCCATTTTTATTAAGTAAAATTGCCAAGTCTCAGCCAGAGTGACCATAAGTGAACCTTCATCACGTCGTATATATAATTACATACAACTACATGTATATATACCAAAAAACCTCTAATTGAATGTCACCTTTAATTGAACTTTACCTCTATTTGACCGCTACTATAAAAGAAAGGTTGAAAAATAGAGCACCAACCATTAATTGAACCCCATCTCCAGTTGACCACTACTTTGACATTCTTTAATCTTCAAAAACCTAAATAGAAAATAGTCAGTAAAAAAGTGTTCACAAAATCGCACTAATAATGACTCGGTTACATCATAAAAATTAATTTTTTTGTTTCTGTTTGTATCGCAGCCCTTTTCTCAACTCCAATGCTTTTCAGTTTTTTCATTACAACTTTGACAGAAACACCATAGATTTAATTAATAGCTGTATCAGGCTAATATAAAATTCTTGTTTAACGCTGTTTTGATACATTGACATACGATGAGTAAAAAAACTTGACATTTACATGTACAATGGTACATCTAGAGGTACCATTGTACATTGTAAACAACAACTAGTTTTAGGCTAGACGTCGTGTTTAAAGAGCAAAACCTTTACACATCGCGTTTGTACAAAATAAAATGCGCATAGGTTTTGCTCTGCTACAAAACATGTTTGAACACTAATATTAACTAGTTCAGCAGGGCAGAAAAATATTTGAAGTCAGAAGAAATTGTGGAAGGTGTTAGCCAGCCAGAAGAAAATGTTTTTTTTATTGAAAGTTGCAATCAGAAGGCAACTGGCCGAGCAAGCAATGCAAATAATTTTGTTTCAAAAGTGTTCATTTTTGTTTGTGTATGTATTAAAGTATGGTTTACGTAACTTGTTTTTCAATATATATTTGTAAAATTTGATGGATTATTATTATATAACTTATAAATCTGCAGATTTGTAACATATTATTGAATAGCATCTTTACGGTTATATTACATGTAGCTCAGCTTAAAATGGATCGATGTTCATAATTATTTTCTATAGCAGATAAAAAGACAGTTTTTACTGCAAACAAATGCATGAATGCAATAAAATTTGACACAACATTGTTAAATATTGTAGTTATAAAACAAAAATATGCATTCAAATTAAGAATAAAAAAATTGAAAGTTCCAACAAATTGCGCTGTTAGGTGCAAGCTATAATATTATTGCAAGTTAACTGCAAGCAATAGATATCAACTGTCTCGATGCATGCACATTGCATTCAAAAGGACTTATGCCACTTCGCCCGAAGGAGAGTGAAAATATAGGCAACATCCGCTTCAGCCGTACAAAGATTAAATTAATTTTACCAAAATTCTGATGAGCTATTTGATAAGCACAACGCCAGCTTCTATTTGAGTGCCTCCTCTATTTGACTACCACTCGACCGGCGATGTGTCAACTTAGTAGGTTGGTTCATCGGTGGCCGAGTGAGCCAACCTCTTGATTTGGCTACTTACCAAACCAACCTACAAAGGCAGAGTTGGCTCTTTACGTAAAGGTAGAGAGCCAACTCTACCTTTAGGTAGGCCAAGTGAACAAAGGTAGAGATCACGAAATAAGGTAGTAAAATGGTAGAGCCTGTTGCAAAGAGATCGATATACATGTATAAGGAGTGCACTAACATTGTTTGGCAAAGTATGAGCACACTCTCTGCATGGCTGTTCAACGGTTTTTTGCTCTTCATTTCATGTATTCATATATACTTTTGGTAAACTATACAGTGAAACACGGATAACTCAAACTTCAAGGGACCGAGCAAAAGTGTTCGAGTTATTAGAGCGTTCAAGTTATCAGGACAGTCATAAGTGCACGTATTTATCATTAGATACATGTACATATACAAGCTACATATCAATCAAAAGCATAGATTTCTTGTTGCAAGTTAAAAGGTCTCTCGTGTGAAGTTTTAAATATTTTTAATCAGAAAGTATAGATATTTTTCTATCACTTGAGATTTGTTTGTTGCTTTAGGTGATGTGACTGCCAGAATGTTCTCAGATTAAAATTGGCAAAACTTCATCGTGGTTAAAACGCTCAGAAAAGATGCATACGTATTTTTCTACCGAGCGTTTTAACCAAGATCAATTTTGCAGTAAATCAGTTATTACAAAACTGCTTTACTATTAAAAACCCATTATCAATTTTGCCGATATTACTTTAAAGTTATCCAAATTTTACCTCACTTTTCTTGCTTTCTGAGGGCTTATCGCTAAGCGGATGTTTGGTAAAATTTGATTTTTGCAAACCTTTAGAAAAGTCGTTAATGAAAATATTTGCTGATGTTGGTAATAATGAGGCCTAAGAACTACTAAAAGTTGTTGTTTATCTCTATGGCTTGGAATAAAGTGATATTCTAAAGCGATAGTAACAACGTCTCGGCAGCCGTTTGGCAAAAAACTGTTCGAATTAACGGAGTTTCGGTCGCGTTATCTAAAGCCATTTATCATTGCGTGGGAGCGGACCAAGCAAATCCATTCAAGTTAACCATGTGTTCGATATATCCGAGGGCGATTTATCCGAGTTTCACTGTATATGTTTATACCATAAAAGCTCTAATTGAACACCATGGCACTCTGTTTTTCAATCCTTCCTCTATAGTAGCGGTCAATTGGAGGTGGGGTTCAAATAGAAAGTTGCGCTCTATTTTTTAGCTCTTCTCTCATAATGGCGGTGAAATAGAAGTGGCATTCAATTAGAGGTGTTACAGCGTTCTGATGATGAGACACTGAGTGTGTTTATTCCCTTTGCTTGTCTTGAGGAGAGTAAAGGACCGATCTGAGTCTTTAACATGGCGCTCAATTAACCGAGATTTTATCCCACTACAATACTAAAATGGACGTTCAAATTTTATGAATTACTAGTACGTATTAAAATTAAAAGAATAATACTTAGATAAGTGAGACACAGTAACAATGTTTTGTTTATACTTTTTACATATAGATACAGTTTCACTTCAGCACCTACATGTATAATAATCACAATATAACAACAACAGAAAATACAACAGCCACAGCAACTACCACAGGTACAGTTTGCTACACAGCCTGATGTTACAGCTGCCATAAGAAATCCTTAAATGGAGGCCTATCAACTGGAGGAAACTGCCCTCACTCGAATAAAATGGTAAGTAAATTTTTTGATAGACTAATTCTGCCCTGAGCAAGCAAAACGCCCTATCTTGATCTTTGTAAATTGTTCAGTACAAGCACAAACGCGTTTTGGTTGAGCCTGGCATAAGTATTAGAAGTATTTCAATTATTTTTTCTGATTTATCATGGTGAAATATCAAACAATCTTTACTAGAAAAAAATTTTGTGAAATTTCAAAATCAAAGAAGTTATTTCATCTAGGGTGTTTTGATTGCCTAAATTGACAATTTACTATGCTGGCACTAGGAATCAAAAGGCCCTATCACGGCAGATAGGGCGTTTTGATTGCTTAATTGGACTGGTTTCTCATTGTTAGCTTGCCACTAGGCCATGTGCTATGACTGAATTATCAAAGGATGACAAGTTTCAATCATGATATTAATCCGCAATCAGTCAACAAAAGAAAAAACGTTGCAATTTTTATTACTCATCTAGCCAAAACAGGGATTAAAGTCCTGTGATAGCAATCCTTCAGCTCAAAAGTTATGACATGATCAAAGATCTAATTCTCATTCAAACCTGATGTTATGAAATGAAAGGAGCAAGTAAAATAGTAGTTTTAATATGATCAAATGATTTTATTGAAAAGAATTTAAAACAAACCATTGAGTGCAATAATGTCAGTATTTTAAGAAAGCAAAACCTTTACATGGACATGTAATTAAAACAAGTTTCTCATCAAATCTCAGAGTCAGGTTTTCAAATCTAGACTTATGTTACTTAGAGATCGTCGTGTCATAATAAATATTTTATAATAAAAAATATAGCAATAGTATTGAGCACTTAGAAGTACACTAGCTTGTTAAAGCTGTCTTAGAAACAACCAAATATATCTGCTTCAGTTTTGATTCCCTTTGTTTATATACTATGTGATGGCATAATGCTGCCCATCATGCCCAATGTTGTGTATGTTCAGGCCAATTAAAATGCCCTATCTGCAGATAGGGCGTTTTGATTGCCACTTTATGTGTGGTAAATGTGGATAGGGCGTTTTGCACATAGTGAAGAGTGCCATTTCTGGTGGTCTCAGAAAACTGAAATTTCGGGACATGCTAGATCTCAACCTAACTTAGATATAAGGACAAAAAGGTGGATTTTGAAAAAATGGTCAGATAGGGCGTTTTGCTTACTCAGGGCAGAATTTATTATGAGGCTAAACTTTGGTAGCTGATTGGTGAATACCTAAAATTTGAAATATAACCAAAATGGCTGTTTTTAAAGCAGCTAAATATGTATTTTTAAAACATACGTTTATTATCGAATATAAATTGTTTGGATTTGTTTAAAAAGATGGCAACTTTTTTAATTAGCGCTTTAAAATTCAAGCCAATGACTAAAGCTATTCAATAAGTAAATTATATTTCTCTGTCTCTCTGTTACAGTTGGTCATTTTGTCAATGTGTGATTTATAATTTTGGCTAAATCAATGATTTTCATGCAGTTCTTTTTTCTCTTCTATTTCCTATTGTCTGTTTCTAGTTTTTTTAACTTTATGCTACGCTTCGCTACATTTTTGTATCTCAGTCTGGATCTGACCTGTTCTTTTTTCCTGTGTAAAGTTGTGAACATAGTAGTTCTTTTGTTAATCATTTATGATTTATCCTGTGCACATTTCCCAATCATCTCAGCCCTTTTTCTATTAGAATGGATTTTTCTATTAGCAATGGATAGAGAACCAGCCCATCTTAGAATTGATTTTATCTTTCTAAGTTAGATTTATTAGGCTGTGTAAGTGTCTCAACATAGCTGCATGCAGTCTCTTCACTTCCAGTTATTAACAAAAGTTTGAGACCACTCAGTGAATCAATGCATATTATTGTTTTTATAGCAGTATATGTGGTTTTATTTAAACTTGTGATTAAACAATATAGTTACATACTGAAACACTTCTACTAATGCAGTTTTAAAGTTCATTAAAAGCTGTAGCACTATACTTTTAAGTCTTTACGGTCAGTATTTGGTGTGTCCACCATTATTGGCGATTATCGCCTCAAGTCGCTTTGGCATACTTTCTATCAGCTTTCTGCAGTATTCTGCGGTAATCTCATTGCACCAAACACTCTTTATAACCTGTACAAGTTCTGCAATACTTGCTGGCTGTTTTTCTGCTATTTTGTTCTTTAGCACTTTCCAGAGATTTTCAATCGGATTGAGATCCGGGCTGTTGCCGGGCCACTCGAGCTTTGTGACTTTTGCCTCAGCCAGATAAGCTTTGACAATCTTTGCCCTGTGACATGGGGCGCCATCGTGCATGAAAACATCACATTTATGAACACCCATATGGACACTCAGCTTTTCCTTAAGAAGTTTCAGGTATTTTTCTCCATTCATCGTGGTGGTCTGCTCAAGAAAGTAAAGACCTGCAGTTCCCATCACCGACGTTGCACCCCATATCATTGCGACGGTAGATGCTTTATGGTCATGACGGTGTAGCGGTTGTTGAATCGTTTTCCAACTGGCCATCTTATGTGTTGCTTTCAAGATTTAAACTGATAAATGGTAGATTCATCTGAAAATAAGACTTTTGACCAGTCCTCAAGAGTCCAGTGTCGATACCGTTTTGCAAAATCTAATCGCTTTTTCTTCATAAGAGTTGTTTGTCTTCATAAAAATGCCCTGAATGTGCTGTTTGTGACATTATGTAAGCATGATGCAAGTCACAAAGCATGAAACAACGCTTTATAATTCAAAGTTCACTTAGTGCAAACCATAGCATCACTTCTCAGCAGCATAGGGAAGATAGGTAGCCCTTACATTGTATAACCCAACTAAAACAAGCGTGGTCTCAAACTTTTGTTAATGACTGTACATTTGCTACACTGGTCGGGCCTCAGTTTTGTATAACAGGACTGTTAGAACTACAGCTCAGTATGCCTTATATTTAGTTCAGATGGTTACATGCTCATTTTTCCCAATTGATTGAAAGTTTTCCAAATGAAACGCTGACAGTGGTGCTCTTCATCAATCCTGGCAATGCTGGCTACAGTACTTTCTAGGTATCTAAAATCTGCTCACTCAGTAAGCAGTTTGTTGTTCCTCAAGATATCTGTAGGATCTGGTGGTGGATACAGAAACTTTACTCATTGATTCAGTCATGTTGTTTTCTTCATGTCTATTTTCAGGCTGAAACTTTTTGCTGCTCTGACTAATTTGTCTATAAGCACTTGCATGTTTTCAGCTGAGTGAGTAACCAAAGCAGCAACATCGGCAAACAAAGTTTCCCAGACAGGGAACTTGGTTGTGTTTATTTGGGTTTTAATGGGTCTAAAATCAACTTTAAATGTAGCGTCAAGATATAGTGATAAAAAGGTTGATGGCCAGACAGAGCCCTTCTTGACACTGTTTTCTACAAAAGATATCTCTGAAGCAAGATTTTTCTGGATATTTTCAGCCTGCATTTTGCCATGGAAGAGTTTTATCAGGGTTCTAATCTTGTTAGTGCAGGTTAACTTTTTCAGAACTAGTTAGAGATCAGAACTATCAGAACTTCATAACTATCCATAGACCTTGTTTTGAGTTCATACCATAGGCCTTGGTAAATTTGATTTTAGACCTTTCTGTTGTACTTAGCAGAGGATGAACACCATATCTATTGCACTGTTTTCTTCAGAAATCACTTTATTGAGTCAGTTGAGTAGTACACGGGTCATAATCTTTTCTAGTAATTGACAGAATTGAGATGCTTCAATAGTTTCCAACAGTCCTTACCATGTCCTTTATTAAATATAGGTGTAATGTTGGCATCTTTTCAATCCTGTTGTATTTCATTCTCTGCCCATACATCATCAATCAGCTCGAATGTTGTTTTTGTAGTTGCTGAACATCATATATCGTAAAAACCTCTATTTGAACCTCTATATGTCGCTTTAGTTTTTCTGTTCTTTTGCTACAGTGGTGGTCAATTGGAGGTGGTGTTTAAATAGAGGCTGGCGTTGCGTTTTAAAAGTGATTCATCAGGATTTTGGGAAACTCAATTTAGCCCTTTAGAAATGAAGCGAATGCCGCGGACATTTTGTTCTTTTTTTCTGTGGAACGGTATTGAACCTTTTGAACGTAATCAATTTGCTAACTTACCTCTAGATTGTTAGATATGTCTTAATAAATATAGATTGAGAAACCGAAAAATATCTCTGCCAGTTGATATCTCTATTGCTTGCAATTAACTTGCAATAATATTATAGTCTGTGTCGTGCTTTGCATTTTGTTGGAGCTTTCAATTTTTGTTTCATTGTAAATTTAAATACATATTTGTATTTCATATCTACATGTATATTTAACAATGTTGCATAAAAACTCAATGCAGTCATTGTTATGTTTGCTAGAGTTTCCAGCCAAAACCAGATTTTTATATGCAATAGAAGAGGAGTTGCGAGTGTTGATCCATTGTAAGATCAGATTACCGCAATGATGCAATCAAATAATATGCTATAAATCTGCAAAATTATAAGTTATATAATAATAATCTATCAAATGCTACAAATATATATATTTATGAACAAGTGGCATAAACTAGCCTTACATATAGTACCTGCAGTAACAAAATTTCACGTTTTTAAAACAAAAATGTTTGTATCGTTTGTTCGGATAGCTGCGTTCCGATTGCTTCTTTTGATGGAACAAACATCTCCTGGTGGTCCAATACCTTCCACAATGTCTTCTGACATTAATTTTTTTTTGAACTGCTTAACTAGTTGATATTACCATGCAAACAATTTTTTGGCAGAGCAAAACGTTTACGCGATTGAATTTAACACAAATGCAATGTATAAAAGTTTTGTTTGCTAGATGTAGCTTTTAACCTAAAACTAGTGGTTTATCTACTATCGAAAATGTAAACCGTTCCTATACAAATTTACATGTACTTTTAAGTATTGAGAGTGCGGTAAACAAGGAACTACTATTAGCCTGAGACAGTTATTGATTATTGCTATGGTGCTGCTTTCAAAGTTTTAACAAAAATAAAAAAGGCTTCGGAGTTGGACAACAAAATATTAATTGTTATTGATGTAAACAATTCATTATTAATACAATTTTGTGGATTCTTTTCTACTGATCACTTGATACTATGGGTTCACAAAGATCAAAGATAGTCAGAATGCCGTTCAAATAGAGGTGGCAATCGATTAGGGGTTTTACGACCTTGCGGAAGAAAGGCATCAAAACGCAGACATTATGAATTATCCTTTTGTTAACTCTATACGTCCACAGTGTAACATAAAAGAGCATTTAAGCTTATTGAAATATCCACAGAAATAAAATGGAAGTGGATGAAATAAATGAACTCATTTTTTACGCAAAAACAAATGGTTTGATTTAATTCAAAGTGCATAAAATTCAAAAGTGTTTATTTAGTTATTTTTAATGGGTAATTTGCCATCCTAATTTTTTATATAGCTACTAACAAACATTTTAAAATTCAAAAAAATTTAACAATTTGTTGTTCCCGCTTAAAAGAAATTTTACCAGATGAACATTTTGAAATCCTCATGAACTGCAAATGTTTATATTTTGATAATCTAAGGAGAGGGGGTCTTGTTACAGGTTGTCATTTTCTCAAGTAGTAATTGGAGGACTTTGTATTCTGATTGGAATCATTCTCATACCTGTGGAAGCAAGCATGTATCATGGGGGACTCTCCATCATTGGCTATAGTATCTGTTGTGGAACTTATGTGAGTCATTATGGATGATGATAGTGTTTACAAGCTTTTTATGTGTTAGAGATGTAGGCTACATGATAACTGAGGTACTTGCAATATTTAACTGTTATACAATTTACTTAAAGTTCTTTGCCCATCATATTAACCATTAAAACAACACAATCTATATATTTTTTTCAAAATTGGTCGTCTGTCCATTGGTGTATTTGTGTATTTGTGTATTTGTCGTTTTGATTGTATAGCTATAGCTATTATTTTAGCATTGTGCCCACACGTTGCGATGCCCCTGTTAGAAAATTTCTATCTAAGGCGTTTTCATATTTGATATACCAAAAAACCACACACCAATTATTTTAGCAATGCGCCCACACGTTACGATGCTTCTGTTAAAGAAATTTTTTTGTTAGGTTCAACTACTATATATGGGGTCAAGGCCATTTCTTCTCATGCAGACCTTTATTGGAAAAACTTTGACACCCTTTCCCTGTTTGGTTAGACAAACACAGTACATTATCTCATTTTTGCATTTGCACCGGCACCGACTGTGTAGTTGTTTTTATGGTGTTTTGTGTAGTTGAAATAAATTGAAAGAAAAAAAGAAAAACAGCTGTGACGGTTTTCAAACTTTGTCAATTAAATGGAACTTTTAAACTTCATATCATAAAGAAAATGTTTTGTGCAGGTCAAATAAATTAAAAAAACTAAAACCACTATAAAAAGGTTTAAATGTAAATGTGCAATAATTAGCAAGTAATAACTAAATTAAGTCTGTTTTGTTATGATTACAATAAACTATGATTCGGTAATGACGTGATTCATACGAACTGAGAAAACAAAATGAAAATCCTGACTATGTTAAATTACTAATAACAATTCTTGCATAGAAGTGTGTGTGTATAAAAAAGGTTACTGTTCCACCAAAAGCTATCCATCAAAACTTCAAATACGGTGATACTGGTTATAAAAATGTCTTTACACTGAAAATTGATTTGCATTTAACATATATTAACATTTGTCATTCTAACTTTTACACTACATATCATGAGAGAAGTGTTTTGTGTAGTTGAAATAAATTAAAAGAAAACAAAAACAACTGGAAAGGTTTTCAAACTTTGTCAAACAACTGTAACTTTCAAAATTCATATCATGAAGAAAATGTTTTGAGCAGGTCAAATAAACTTTAAAAAGTAAAACAACTATAAAAGGGTTTAAACATAAATGTGAAATAATTAGCAAGTATACTAGCTAAATTAAATCGGTTTTGCTACAATTCCAATAAAAGATCATTCGCAAGTTCGGTAATGATACAATTAATACAAAGTGAAAAAAACAAAATTAAAATTCTGAATATGTTGAATTAATAATTAACAATTCTTGCATAGAAGTGTGCGTGTATAAAAATGAATCCTGTTCCATCAGAAGCTATTCATCAAAAATTTTCTCATGATATGTAATTTGAAAGTTAGAATGGCAAATGTTATTTTACGCTAAATGCAAGTAAATTTTTTGTTCAAAGACTTTTTTTATTACCCGAGCAACGCTGGGTAGCACAGCTAATATTAAATATGCTATATAAATAGAAATATATTGTGAAAACGAAAATCCGATATTAATTTTGCAGTTCTAATTTAATCAGACAGTTAGTAATGAAACAACAGAGAATAATAATAACACTGAAATAATTTGTAACATCACAAAGATAATTTATTAATGAGTTATGATTATTGGCTGTGAACTAGTTGCAGAATTTTTATATGACTGCAAAAAATCAGTATTTTTAGTAAAACTTACCTAGTACCTAGTACATAACCTACCACATCACATAGTCTACTATATCACTTAGTCTATCATATCACATGATCTGCCATATCATTCAGTCTACCATATCACATAGTCTACCATATCACACAGTCTACCATATCACATAGTCTACCATATAACATAGTCTACCATATCACACGGCCTACTATATCACATAGTCTACTACATCACATAGTCTACTATGTCGCATGGTCTACCATATCACGCAGTCTATCATATCACATGGTCTGCCATATCACACAATCTACCATATCACATAGTCTACCAAATCGCACAGTCCACCATATCACATGTTCTACCATATCACAAAGGCTGTGAACTAGTTGCAGAATTTTTATATGACTTTGCAAAAGATCAGTATTTCTAGTAAAACTTACCTAGTACCTAGTACATAACCTACCACATCACATAGTCTACTATATCACTTAGTCTATCATATCACACAGTCTGCCATATCACACAGTCTACCATATTACATAGTCTAGCATATCACACAGTCTGCCATATCACATAGTCTACCATATCACATAGTCTACAATATCACACAGTCTACCATATCACATGTTCTACCATATCACATAGTCTACCATATCCCATAACCTACCACATCACATAGTCTACTATATCACTTAGTCTATCATATCACATGGTCTGCCATATCACACAGTCTACCATATCACATAGTCTACCATATCACGTAGTCTACCATATCACATTGTCTACCATATCACATGGTCTACCGTATAACATCGTCTACCATATCACATAATCTACCATATCACATAGTCTACCATATCACATAGTCTACCATATCACATAGTCTACCATATCACATAGT
Source organism: Watersipora subatra (assembly GCF_963576615.1). Taxonomy (NCBI): domain Eukaryota; kingdom Metazoa; phylum Bryozoa; class Gymnolaemata; order Cheilostomatida; family Watersiporidae; genus Watersipora; species Watersipora subatra. The sequence goes on from NC_088709.1 coordinate 63,393,714, forward strand.
CTACCATATCACATACTCTACCATATCACATAGTCTACCATATTACACAGTCTACCATATCACATAGTCTAGATACCACATAGTCTACCATATCATATAGTCTACCATATCACATAGTCTACCATATCACATAGTCTATCATATCACATAGTCTGCCAGATCACATATTCTACCATATCACATAGTCTACCATATCACATAGTCTACCATATTACATACTCTACCATATCACATAGTCTATCATATCCCATACTCTACCATGTCACATAGTCTACCATGTCTCATAGTCTGCCATATCACATGGTCTGCCATATCACACATTCCACCATATCACATAGTGTACCATATCACACAGTCTACCATATCACATAGTATACCATGTCACATAGTCTACCATATCACATAGTCTACCATATCACACGGCCTACTATATCACATAGTCTACTACATCACATAGTCTACCATATCACACGGTCTACCATAGTCCCAACAGGTTCAGCTCCAAAACAGCTGTTAGCTTGGTAGGGTGTATTGACCCTTCGGGTGCCAATTTCGCACTTTTGCATAACAATTAGGTAAACCAAGTGCCAGTTTTGCAGCGTAGAAAATCTGCAATGGCTCGGAACCTATGAAACGCAAATTTTGGTAAAAAAAACATAGTATGTTTGCAAAATATCTACTAACCTGATATATTGACAGTAGAAGCACATGTAGATTGCATATGAACCAGTTTTAAACAGTTAGGAAAACGATTTCATTACTAGTTTTAAAAGAAATAGAGAACAGCAAAATAATAGGCATTTCATAGCAATGTTTCATATGACTTTTATATATTTAACAAATCTATGATAAATTTTCTTATTGGAATTCTAGCACACAATCAATATCTATACAAAATATTAAAAGAAAGTGATACATGTGCTGGTAACTGATGATCTCACCAATAGAGAAAAAAACGATATCTTGGAAATTTCAACGAACCAAATCTTCTCATTTCTAAAAACAAACTATATGTTTTTGTATAATGTTTGCTGTCTAATTCTGGTATGATGCCTTTTGGCTTAAATTCAAGGTGTTTTTTAGAGCACTTATTTTCATTCAGTTCAGTGGATTTCCTATATTGATAATTACATTCTGCACGTTACAAATTTATTCGCTAGTTGAGTTCATGTTTTTTATTGTTTTGTTTTGTATTGCTATTTTGGTATATGATTTAGCTTTTATAAGCTTCTTGCATGTAATCTAAACACTTCACAGCAAAATAAAATAGCTAGCATTTATAGAACATGATCTAAAGCCTACATAGATCGCTGTATTTCATTAACAAAAACACACACCTTTTGTTGTAAGCATCATCTAGTTTGCTAGAAGGTCACTTAAGTCAGGCTCTTTTGGTTTTACCCTTCTGGTAAAAGAGTTTTAATATTAGATTGTTAGGTTGGGTCAGCTATAACAAGTAATAACAGAGAAAACACCAAAACAAAATGCAGCGATTTTAAGAGAAAAAAATGTGGCATTTACTCACTTTGCACAACAAGTTGTCGCAAAGGGCTAAGAGTGCCAGTTCACAGTGTGTACTGATATATCATGGCACAGTATATTATCAGTGATGCATTAAGCTTCTATGCTTTTCATATTACTTTACAGAAGTGATATTTTGTGTCAGTATCCGGTGACAGAAGATGGTCAATAATAAAGAGCTTCATTATTTAAAAATTACAACTTTTCAACAGATTTAATAACAATGAACAATTTTACAAGTAGGCTACTAATTAGTTTTCAATACTGAAGACACTGAACTATTAAAAAATATTTATGTTTGAAATGTTGAACTGTTGAACAGCTTGGAACTATTGACAATTAATATGTCACTTAACTACACATGGGGTTAGTTTATATGTAAGATCAGAGTTTTTCAACAGTTTCTATTACAAATAAGTATTAAGATAAGCAACCATTTGATGATTTTCCTGTTTGCATAGCTTTAAAACTCTAGATTAAATTCAAAAAGAAAGCAAAACTTCTAATAACTTTGATTGTGTTTACAGTTTGCTATTGTTGGAGGAGTTGGACTCGGTGCTTTCGAGCATAATACTATTCGTTGGGTAAGTTATATTTCAGTCAGCGGGAGTGAAGCTGGATATGACGCAAGTAAATAGGTATAGCAAATAACTTCTATACTAGTAATAAATTAAATAAACTGTTATGGTTTTCACACATTATCATTCAAATAGAACAAAAACAGACTCTGTTAGTCAAACAATAGATATATTATCATTTTATTATGCTTTAATGACTTGGAGTATATAGCAGGAATGAATACCAACATATTTTCTGTATATTTTTTTCTGTTTGTTTGAACCAACATGTTTTCTATGTATTGTTTTTTTAATTTTGTGGTTTTCAACTAGTTTTCACTTCCTATAAATATCACAGTGTAGATGTGCTTTCCAAAAGTTAGATGGTGTAACTGAAGTAGTACATTGATTGTGGCAAAATTTTTGTTGTAGTTTATGTTGTATTAAAAAAACAAGCAAAAATAATAAAAATCGACATTTGTATGAGCAATAAACAATGTTAAACACCTGAGTACTGAAATCTCACACCTGTTTGATTAAAGCAATATAACTGTGTTTCATATATTAAACTAAACTCATGAATAAATTTCAGTGCGGGGTAAACTATGACTTTTTTTGGTTCTTAATATCTCCAGTAGTTTAAACAGATAACCAAATAAATCAAATAGTAATTGTAATTTTGGTCTACTTGGTTCAAAGTGTTTATTATTTCAGAATTTCTTTCTATTCTGAAATACTGATAATTAAACATATCAATAATATGTTAAAATTATAACTACTTTAGAATAGTTCAAAGTTTTGTCACAGTGTCAATTAAGTATAGTTGTATAATGTTATATTTGTGCACATAAATAACATTGTTCTACTGTAGATTCTTGCTACAATGGTTCTTAATATCATCAGCTCAGCACTATTCTTCATGCCACTTATTATAATGGCTTCTATTGATCTGGTTATTAATACTTCTGCCAGATGTGGAAGTTATGACTACAGCCCTTGCTCAGTAAGTATTAATGTTTCAGGTGAAATTCAGATGTTTTTCTTACCACCGATAAAGAGTGTTATATAGATGCTGAGAAGTATTTGTAAATATTAGGCCTAAATAAGCAATAATTTCAGGTTCTTATATGGCCTGAATGTAATAAGTATTCAACAAACAGTTATTCATTCTTCACTCTCAGTCAAGCACCATTTAAAACTGACACTATATGGCAGGTTGTTGCAAACAATAACAAAATTCTGTGTGCACTGCTAACTGCGATAAAAGTAATCAAATATAGCGCTGTCAAGTTAATTTGATCTGAAGGGATAGACTAAAAACATTTCTGCACAAATGGTGCTAATGTGTCAACCAAAACTACAAAAGTACTTATCAAGGTAGTACTAAGTTGTATTGATTGTGACTTGGTGTATTTGTGATTGTCATCTCCCTGTGTCTTCTTCAGTTACTATAACAACAGCCATGAATAAATAACAATGAACTGTGGCATAAGTGGCATAAATTGTGACTTTCAATGTTTTACAACTAAACTGCAAAACTTAAAAAAACTACACAGTACAGCAAGCATTAAAGTGTATTTGCGTGCTCACGTAGGTTAAAATAAAACATAAACACATAATTTTAAACACAAACTTTTCCAGAAATGAGTTTATCGATCAAATGTTACAGTTGACGTTTTGATTAGATAAATAACAGTACATTCTTAACAATGTTTATCTACCATCTGCCATCTACCATCTACTATCAAAGGACAATGAGCTAAAGTCAGCACCCAGACAGGAACTCTACTACTCTAAAATTGGCTTTCCTAACTGCACTTTTATTAAAACTAAACTTTACTTTAACTTTTGAGTTTTTTAAAAACAGAAAAACTACTTTAGATTTATGAATAAAAAATTTTAAAATTGCTCATGTCGGAACTTTGCCAAAATAAAACTCTCCAGTCTACTTTTCACAGATAATAAGAACAGGCCAATATCACTAAATAGACCATTAAAGTTTGGGTAATAATTGCACCAATTTGTTAGGAATGCAGTTGATAATCTTTTTTAAAAAATAAAACATTCTCAACTTTTTTGCAGGTCAAAACCTTTGCGTTGTCCCTGAACGGCTTACTAGTTCTGATCTCTATTGTTGAGTTTTCAATAGCAATATGGAGTGCTGTAATCTGCGGCCGAGCTATCTGTACTTGCTGCCTTCCAGTCCGCCCAAACCAGCATTTGCGAGATGTTTATCGGGCCCTCCTAATTCAACAGCAGAATGCAGATTATCAAATCAATGGGCGTGGCTACCAAGCTACAGCAGCAGGTCAGGTTCCAACAAGTAGCTATTTTCACTCCTTGATTAGATAAATATTACAACTAGACAGTTAAACACGAAGCAATAAATGAGAAACAGTAAACACAGCTATAGTAGATTTATAGTCATCAAAGATAAAATGTTTTCGAATAAATCTTACATACATATAAAACAAATATATATATTCAAAATATGTATATATTGTAGACATACATATGTTGAGTATTTTGTATTTTGTTTACAGTACATATATATACACATATATATATATATTGTGTATATATACTCAAAATGTGTATATATTGTAGATATACATGTTTTGAGTATATAGACACAATATATATTTTTATATATTGTGTATATATATACTTTGCTCAAGTATATATATATATATATATTGTATATATATTGTATGTATATATTGTATATATATGTATTGTATATATATTGTATATATATATATATATATATATATATATATATATATATACATATATCTTTATATATATCTATCTATATATATATAAATAAATAAATTGTTTCCTCACCCCGGATACCCCGTATGGGTGGTAATTTCTGCTCTAACTTGGGTCTCGTACCAGAGACCCGAGTTAGAGCAGAAATAAATATATATATATATATATATATACATATATATATATATACATATATATATGTATATACATCATGCTAGAAACAGTACTGTTTCGGCTATTGAAGCCTCATCAGTGCAGCTCAGCTCAGAGCCAGCAAAGGTGACAAATCCTATTGCCAATGAGAGTTGACTTCCTCCCATGAAACAACTAAGTTGCATCACAGACTTTAAAAAAGTCACTATGCTCCAAACCAACCAAAGTGCTCAAACCACAAATGTGATGAGCTTTGCGCTAAGGCTAATAGTTTCGTACCTTTCACAAAGTGCTCGAACGAACTGAAGTAAGGGAGCAAATACTACTGTTACAGACAGTACTGTTCCAGCTATTGAAGCCTCATCAGTGCAGGTCTGAGCCGGCAAGAGAGACAAATCTTATTGCCAGTGAGGGTTGACTTCCTGCCATGAAGCAACTAAATTGCCTCACAGACTTTAAGAAAGTCAATGTGCTGATATATATGTATACTAGATGAATGCCCGGCATCGCTTATGTAATAAAAGAAGTCTTTGCAAAAAGAATTAATTTTTATTTAATATATAACAATTGTTAAAATTATAAATGTCAAACTTTATATCATGAGAAAAGTGTTTTATTAAAATGAAGTCAAAGCAAAAATAAAACAACTTTAGAGGCGTTCAAATTTAAATGGGAAATAATTAGCAAGTAAAGGTTAAAAACAATTTGCTTTGCTGTGATTACAATTAAAAATTATTTGGTATACAGTTATATGATTTTAATTCATTTCAGTGTTGGCATCGTAAAGCAAAAATATCCTATAGAGGTGTATAGAAACATATAGTAAGTATTTAATACAAACACTCTTCAATGAGAATCATTAAAATTTTAAATACATACTTTACATATTAAAAATAAGTAACAAAGCATTATGTTAACTATAATAACTATAGGTACCTACAGTAACTGTAGTGTATTTAGTTGCAAGGATCTGTGAGAAAATGTAACATTACAATGTACTACGTGCAGTACGTACCATGAGGAGTTCTTACCTTCGAGACAGATGTATAACATAAACGTTGAATTTAACTTATATAAATTTAACTTACTAAACACATACTTGAAGCTAAGTTTTAGCATGCGTTTTACTAAAGTTCAACTTTTTTATAAGCCAAAATCTTATCACTTATCAGTTTTCAAATTCATTTTTACTACAACTTATAACGAATAACACTGATCTAAGATCGAGATCAAGCAAGCATCGTATCTCTTTCAAGAGTTGTTAGGGGAGTTCAATAAATAGCATATCGGCATTTTCATTATTTTGTCGTAATCAGTACACCGGCTGCCAAATTTTAATTTCGCGAGAAATTTTTGTCGATATCATACGGTGGAAAAAAGTCATCTTGTACCCTCGGGCTTACTGTGTTAAATAATAATATAGTGTGTGCAATTGCAAAAAGGATACACAGTATACAGTAATAGTGATGGGTGTGACAAGAATGGCTTAGCATTATAGTTATGCACGCTTGTAAGCAGACTTGCAATTTAAATAACCCGAGTTAAAATCCAGTGCCAACGTGATGTTGCATTGCTAATACATACATTATCATTATAACTGGACTAACGAATGACAGGTGATAGATACATTTTGAAATATATATAGTATATACCTACAGTATATTACTTATATTATATATATATTGTGTATATTATATGTATTATATATAATGTAGATTTATATATAAAGTATTATATATATTCTATAGATATTATTATATAGAATTACATATAAAGAATTCGACATATATTTAATTCTTTGTTTTTGAAATGGCTAAGCAGATGATTTCTGATACTGATATCCTAATGATACAAATTCTTTTTTAATGTGCATTGGTATGGCTTGCAGATAAGCATTTAATTTGCGAAAAGGGATATTTTATAACAGCTACGGTATTAGTAATTTCATTATTGTTTTTTCTCAATATGATAAACTATCTTTATTTTTTAGCTCCAGCCGTGGTACATATACGACCTCCAAGCGGTTAAAGTGTCTGGCTTCAGTAATCTCCAGCATTTTATGATCATGGACAGACAATCCCTTACCAAGATTTCCAACCTGCCATCCACCCCAGCAAATTTAAATAGTTGGTCTAGCAAGATATAGCTATTTTTAAAGTCTATCATAAATCTTACATATTCAAATAATATCACTAATAGTGGCAAATGATCAGAAATAGCTGACATGTTATCCTGATATCAATGTTTGTTAAATTTTTATGAACAGACAACTTCTTAATGTTTTCCTTAAGCAAAAAACTTTGAAAATGGCATAGGAGTTCCTTGCTCAATCAACATGATCAGGCAACTTCCGACCAAAGCGTGATGCATTTATTCAAGAGCGCCTTTTAAATATTACAAATATTTTCTATGCAATGTGGTCAATGTGCTGTAAATGAATATGTACACCTACAATTTATAAAGAAGACCTGCAGATGGTTGAGCAAGTACTAACACTTTTGCTTACATCCACAATATCGGTCTTGGTTTGGTGTTAGCTAATGCATATATGTTTTTCTGTATGTCTAACAAGATAAGAGCTCTACATTATAGTCATTATCAATAAAGGACTAACTTTGTCTACTACTAGCTTCAAAATTGACTTTAAATACTGATTTGACTAAGTTACTGAGCTTATTGTTGTCAGTAGCTCTGATATATTTACCCTACTGAATATTTCAGAGCTACTGATAAGGCGCCATAGCGACAGATGAACATAAATTTATTGTGTTCTATGTTAATCTTCAGCAGATAATGAGTTAAACAAATCAGAAAAGCGTAAAAGTTAATATTATTCTGTCAAAACTAACATTCTCACGGCTCAACAATACCTAATCATGAGAGAAATAATAAGCAATGTTATTTCTTATGGTTAGTTATTTCTTCTTTCAATTGCTGGAAGCATAACTCTAGTTATTTCACTTTAATAAATGTTGTTTCGTTTTTTAACATTCACAACTCTATTTAGTCTTATAACAGGTAAACTTAGATTGTTGCCATATTATGGAGAAGTAGTGAGAAGTTTGACTCCGGATTCCAAAGTAATTTGTAGAGAGCAGCATACACATGGCAGAAGCAAAGCTATCAGCATGTATTACCAGGAGAGATACATCTCTACACATAAAACACTACACGTAATATAATTACTAAAATTACCACAATAATAACAAAAATGGAGAACCATCTGACACCAAAAGCATCTCAATTTAGATTCTTCAAGATTGACAAGAATTTTGACAATTATTATTTAATGTTATATGGTATTAAAATTCTTGCATCAAAGAAAATAAACTGTATTACTTTAAATTATATTGCATGCTATTTTAAGATACTATAATTTAACGTGATCAGTTTCATTCCATTATACATATTTTATTTCACTTTTTATTATACTGTATTAATTTATAAATTGATACATGTTATACAATATTATGCCACAATTTATTGCATTGTGCATTATCATACTATACTATAATATATAATTTAAAATTATTTTATTTTTGTTTACTTGTTGAAGCCTGGTGCTGCCCGAGATCCAAGCCTGGTGATCAAAAAATTCATTGCACAAAATATTTACTTTTATTTAACATGTAACATGTTAAATGTTAAACATGTAACATTTAGCATGTAACATATTTACTAACAAATACCACAATAATAACCAAAAAATGGAGAACCATCTGACACAAAAAGTACTTCAATTTGGATGCTTCAAGATTGTCAAGAATTTTGGCAATTATTATTTGATATTATATGGTGTTACAATTCTTGTAACAATTAAAATAGACTACATAACATGAAATTATATTGCATACTATTTTATGATATTGTAATTTAGTTTAATTACAATTTAATTTCATTACATTTTACATGTTTTATTATACTTTTTATTACATCATCTTAATTTATAACTTAATATGTTATATATTATTATGTCACAATTTATTACATTATCATACTAGACTATATTATATAATTTTAAATTATTTCATTTTTTGTTTACTAGGTGAATGCCCAGTGTTGCCCAGGTAATAAAAAATCATCGCACAAAATATTTATGTTTATTCAACATATGCAACATTTAGGCCTTCCATTTCAACTTTTAAAATTCATATCTTGCGAAAAGTGTTTTGTGCAGTGCAAATAAATTAAAAGAAAAATAAAACAACTGGAAAAGTATTTAAGTTTGTAATAATTAGCAAGTAATGGCTAGATAAAATCTCTTTTGCTACATGATTTCAACAAAAAATAATTTGATACTAATACAATTAATACAAACTGAGAAAAAAACATTGTGAACATGCTGAATTAACAATAGCAACTAGTATATGGAAGTGTGTGTATAAGAAAAGTTACTGTTCCAGCAAAAACTATACATCAAAACTTTGAATACGACAAAACTGTTACCTCTCGATGCCGGTACAAACAAATAGGAGTGATGCGCTCGAGAGTACTTTGTTTGACCAAACAAAGGGAGAATGTAGAAGAAATTCCTATTCAAGAATGTTCATATGAAAAGTCTTTAGTTTTTAGAATTTCTCACAATTCACTTTGAGAAGAATAGGAAGTTGCAAGTGTAAAACGGCACGCTTGAAATTGAAACAGCTTTATTAAAAATTACAAATTTAAATTTAATTTAATTTTTAAAAGACTTTTAAAAAAATCAAATGCAAAAAGGTAATGTTAACTTACAGTAAAATGTAAATATTTAGCTTCTAACCTGCTAAAATAAGGATAGATAAGAATAGACAATAACAATAAGAAAGTCTTAGCCTAGAGGTCATGGGCGTTTGTTTGTATATTTGTGGTATGAATGTTGTTAGTTTAATTAGTTTCATATGAATTTTTCTTTACTCGATTTTAATTGTTATAACCGGCCACAAGGATGACACAAAACTAAATACTAACCAAAAAAAAAACTATGAACAGACACCAAGATTTACTTACATAAATGAGAAGTTGTTGTCCCTCAAATTATAAGACTGCTACCATGGGTGACTTAGTAGAATGACCTCAAAGTCAATGAATATGGCCATACAAATTACACAGATAACACAATCCCATGGTACATGTGTATACTACTTTCAGTGACCACTCACAATCCTTTGCCATTGTTTGAAATCAATCTATGGTTTAAAATAATAGTATTTCACTGAAATCTGGAAAAACAGACTTATTGAACACAAGCCCGAGTCACACCAAGAACTGCTTAAGATCATGTGATTGTTGAAGATATATTTATAATCATTGATAATTATGCTGAATTTCTCAGTGATTTTTTAGAAAAGAAACTTTTTTAATAAGAGTCAATCACAGCCAAGTGTAATTCTAGAATATTTCTAGAACAAACCTGACACTTGTTATAGAAACATTTGCCGTTGTTTGACCATGTTGACTTGGCTTACCATATCAAATATTCTACCAAATCACACAGTCTACCATATCACATAGTCTACCATATCACTTTGTCTATCATATTACATAGTCTACCATATCACTTTGTCTATCATATCACATAGTCTATCATATCACATAGTCTACCATATCACATGGTCTATCATATCACATAGTCTACCATATCACATAGTCTACCATATCACATAGTCTACCATATCACATAGTCTACCATATCACATAGTCTACCATATCACATAGTCTACCATATCACATAGTCTACCATATCACATGGTCTATCATATCACATAGTCTACCATATCACATAGTCTACCATATCACATAGTCTATCATGCCACGTAGTCTACCATATCACATAGTCTATCATATCACATAGTCTACCATATTACATGGTCTACCATATCACATAGTCTACCATATCACATAGTCTACCATATCACATAGTCTATCATGCCACGTAGTCTACCATATCACATAGTCTACCATATCACATAGTCTACCATATCACATAGTCTACCATATTACATGGTCTACCATATCACATAGTCTACCATATCACATAGTCTATCATGCCACGTAGTCTACCATATCACATAGTCTATCATGCCACGTAGTCTACCATATCACATAGTCTACCATATCACATAGTCTACCATATCACATAGTCTACCATATTACATGGTCTACCATATCACATAGTCTACCATATCACATAGTCTACCATATCACATAGTCTATCATGCCACGTAGTCTACCATATCACATAGTCCACCATATCACATAGTCTACCATATCACGTAGTCGACCATATTATACGGTATAGTCTACCATAATATTTAGTCTGCCATATTGCACAGTCTACCATATCACATGGTCTACCGTGTTAAAACAGGTTTAACTAAAATATAGCTGTAACTTTTGTAGCGGTATGAACATGTGTTAAACATTGTTTTAAAACCATCTGTACTGACTCGTTATGACACAGTAACCTGCCAGTGATGCAATAAGTATTTGTTTTTATCTCAATAGTTTACTGTTTTGTTAATTTCTGAGCAGCGGTAGTGACAAAAAGCTGAAAATGGTTCTTAGTAATCGCTTTGTTTTTAAATGAAATCAGCTACCTAAAGAACCATTTCACAGAAGTTCTAATTACTGTAGGTTTACTACCAAAGATAATAGGCTAGAGTGTGCACCTTTAGCTACACATGGAGCTAGGTTATATGCTAGATCTGAGGCACTGAATGTAAACAAACTCAAGTAAATATAAAAATAGGCTAACATTGGTCGATGTTATTCCAGCTTGCAAAACTGTGAAGCTGTAAATTAAAAGGAACAGTAAGACATTTTTTTACTTTGACTTTATTTACAGTTTGTTATTGTTGGAGGAATTGGACTCGGTGCTGTCAAGCATAATACTGGAAGTTGGGTAAGTGGTGTGTAGCATAGTAAAGTCCAGATACATTATCTTACAATGAAATCTGACATCTGGTTAGCTAAAACAACCTAACAATATTATATATTAAACTGAAGGTGTGTTATGACTTCTGTGCAAGCTAAATCAAACTACAAAAGGTTTATTGAGTCAAAATACACTAGTGCCCTTCTCTCTCTCCCTCTCCCTCTCCTTCTCTCTCTCTCTCTCTCTCTCTCTCTCTCTCTTTCCCTCTCTCTCTCTCCCCCTCTCTCTCTCCCCCCTCTCTCTCTCCTCCTCTCTCTCCCTCTCCCTCTCCTTCTCCCTCTCCCTCTCCCTCTCCTTCTCCCTCTCCCTCTCCCTCTCCTTCTCCCTCTCCCTCTCCTTCTCCCTCTCCCGCTCCCTCTCTCTCTCCTTCTCTCTCTCTCTCTCTCTCTCTCCCTCTTTCTCTCCCCCCCCCCCTCTCTCTCTCTCCCCCTCTCTCTCTCCCCCCCCCCTCTCTCTCTCCCCCTCTCTCTCCCCCTCTCTCTCTCCCCCTCTCTCTCTCTCCCCCTTTCTCTCTCCCTCTCTCTCTCCCCCTCTTTCTCTCTCCCCCTCTCTCTCCCCCTATCTCTCTCTCCCTCTCTCTCTCTCTCTCCCCCTCTCATCTCAGCTCTGTTCTTTCTACCGCTGGTTTTGATGGCCTCTACTAGTGTGGGTTTGCGTGTTTCTTACAATTGTAGAAGTTACTATAAACATAGTTTGTGCTCAGTAAGTGTTGATCTTTCAAGTAGGATTTAGATGTGTTTCTCACTAGTGATAGAACTAAGGCTAACAGTATTACTAAATTTTATACACCAGTAACCAATATTTTTAGGTGTTTGTAGAAGTCCTCAGTTTATTAAGGATTTATTTACCACTGTTATTTATTGTACATGATCAGTAAACTGATAGTTAAAAACTTACATTAAGTTGCAAGCTGCTATAAACAAATACAAAATTTTGTGTGCAATAAAAGCTGTAATAAAAGTATTTTATGATGTCACTATCACTGATGAACTAGTCTGGGGAGATAAGCTAAAACATTTTGAACAAATTTTGCTTAATGCGGTAGTCACAATCCAAGACTACCAACAAAGTTGTAGTCGACCAAAGTTGTGATTATCAATTGTACCAGATATAGAGTACTTGCGGCTGTCATAGATTACTTATGACTTACTCAAGATTAAATTCTTTACAGTAACCATAACAAAAGTGGTAAATATACAACAATAAACTGTGATGTCAGTTACTGGTATACTGAGTGACTTACAAAGTGTTAAACTAAGCATAAAACTTGAAACGCTGCACAAATTAGTTGCAGCAAACATGATTACTTTAATTTTTAGAATTTCACAGGCACCAATAATTTGTTGAATGCTCCAAATTAAAGTTCTCCAAATTGTTGCTGTTGAAACACATCTAAAATAAACTGCAATTTAAAATACTTTGCACAGTTATTAAGAACAGTTAATGCTCTTTAAATAGACCATTAAAAGTTGGCTGACCTTCACACTAAATTGTTAAACATCAATTTGGCAATCTCTTTTAAAACTAAAACACGCTCAATTTGTTTGCACGCAACAAACGCTGCTTTGGCCTTGAACGTCATTTTGGTTCTGATCTCTTTTGCAGAGTTGGTAATCCCGATATGGAGTGCTTTACTGTGCTGTGGAGCAGTCTGTAAATGCCGCCTTCCAACTCGCTCAAACTATCATGTGCAGTACGTTGTTCTTGCTCTCCAAACTCAACAGCAGTGTGTGGTCTACCCTGGAGCAGTTCCAGCTTAGCAAGTCAACATGAGTGGCTACCATGTCACAACAGCTGGTCAAGTTCCAACAGGTAACTATTTTAAATCTCAAATCAGTATGCATATATGCTACATGCTACATATATGTTACACATGCTATATGCATATCCATATACGCTATATCCAGATATTCTATATCCATTTATGCTACACATGTGTTGTTTATCTCATTTCTTTTGTTTAATGTGGCTGTTTCTGACCTGCAAATGATGTAATACTTTTCAGTAAGGCACAGATGGCATTTCTTTGTTTGGTTTGAATAAGGTCTAGCTTACTGCTAATTTCCCATTTAATCCTGTAGCTTTTATTGTTATTCTTAAGTTTCCAGATGTGTTTACCAAGTTCTGTGCTGTTTTGTTTGTCTCTGTGTATGAAAGAGGTCGTGCGGTTTCTAAATCTGGATTTGAAGTCGGTTGTGCACAGTCCTATGTAGGTGCTCTCGGGGCCCGTATTTTCTTTAGCCACTATGGCCTAGATATGGGCACCGAGAGCACCTACATAAGACAATGCACAGCTGACTTCAAATTCAGATTTAGAAACCACACAGCCTCTTTTATACACAGTGAAAATTGAAACAGCACAGAACTTAGTAAACACATCTGGAAACTTAAAAATGACAATACAAGCTACAGGATTAAATGGGAAATTATGCAGTAAGCTAGACCTTATTTAAACCAAGCAAAGAAGTGCCATATGTGCTTTACTGAAAAGTATTACAACATTTGCAGGCCAGAAACAGCCACCTTAAACAAAATAAATGAGATAAACAACACATGCCATCACTCCAAGAAATACCTTCTTAGCCAATACGATCCAGGCAGAGGCGAAGCTACAAACACCACCAACAACACCAGGAGAGGCAGTTTCACCAGTCATTCAATGCAAGTCACCTGAAGAGTGCACCAGCACAAAACAGACCTGTCGGGACCCCAAAGAAAAACATCAATCTGGAAGAAAGATAAGTCAGGTTAACATATTCCAACACTCTAGTTAGTTATAACACTCCGCACTTTTTAGAGCGTAGAGTGCTGTTAGCAGTAGGCCTGACCACTTATCTATTATATATGTATATATATGTATATATATATATATATGTATATATATATATATATATATATATATATATATATATATATATATATATATATATATATATATATATTCATGCTACTTGAAGTGCTGTTTCGGCTACCTAACCCTCATCAATGCAGCTCAACCTAGAAATAGAGGTAATTCCCCTTGCCATTGAAAGTATGAGAGTTGACGTTTTTGCCAGGAAACAAGTGCGAGGTCTCCCAGACTTTCAAAAGGTCAACAAAAGAGTTCTCAAATAACAAAGGTTATGAGCTTGATATGATATGAACTGTATCCATATGCTATGCACATTATTTAAGAGAAAAGAATTGCATTCCAAAATTTTAAAAAAAATTTCGTCAAGTACTAATAAACATAAAAAGTCAAGAGCTGTCATTGACACTACTTTATGCTGTATGGGAATGAACATGGGTAAATTAAAACATAAACTTCTAGGTGTACAATGAACTGGTTAAAAAGTTGTAGTTATTAGAGTGTTTTATTATCATTGACACATCATGAAACTCGTCTTTGATAAGAAGAGAAAACTACTAATTTCATCATTGCCCTGTCAGTATAATGTATAAACCATTATTCTGTTGTAGCTCCAACACTGGTACAGCAGCAGCCACTGGCTGATTATAGTGCCCTGCCACAGCAACCTTCTGCATGCTATGATCTTGGATAGACAACTCCTAACCAAAATTTCCAACTTACCAACAACCCCAGCAAACCTAAATAATAGGTTTAGTAAGATATAGCTATTTTAAAGGCTATCATAAATATTATATTCAAATATTAGCAACAGTAAGAAACATTGTGACTGAATCTTAACCGGTGTGCACATCAATGTGTCTGCTGGAACAGAAATTGATATTTTTATACATATTTTTCAACTTCACCTTATTTCACTAACTGTCTGCTAAATACACTGTGTTTTCCTTTTCTTCAGTAACAATGGGAAACTATCACAAATATATGACATGTTTCCTTAATACGTTTGTTAAGTATTTATGAGCAGATAACTTCTTACTGTATTACTCACACAAGAAGTTTAAAAATGGTATGGGAGTTGCTTGTTCACTCCAAATGATCAGGCAACTTCTAACCAATGTATGAATCATTTATGCAAAATATTACTTTGTTTTGTTTTCTTTTGCAACACATTGTTCTAAATGTTCCAAATATTTTCCATTTAACGTAGTTAATGCGCTGTAGATCAACATCTATACAATAAAATCTAAAAAAAGATAACTATTGCACTAGACCAGCAGCCTTTAACCCAAACACAAACCATCATGCTTACATCCTTTCTTTCATTTGAGCAGTAATCAATGTTAGCTCATGCTTATATAATATTCTGTAGATCTAATAAAATAACAGATTTACAATACAGGCAATATTAATAAAATTCTCACTTTGTCTGTTCCTAGCTACAGAACCATCTACTCGAAGCGCTAAAAAAGTTGTGTTTTAAAACAAACATTAAAGTATTTAATTGGTTAAGTTAGATAGTATAATCTTGAAATAGTGTAGAGCATGCCAGCCAACCCTGATCTGGCCAAAGAATTAGCCAGTCATCTAGCTACAGCCCCTCAGGCTAGCAAGAAGACAGCTTAAAGGTTGACTTGCAACAAAATTCACATTACAGTTATTTGGTATCAAAAGATTCGCCATGTCTTACTCTGTTGTGTGGTAGGTGCCAAATATGTGGAAATGTGTTTAAAAGCTCTTAAAAGCTCAAAAACAAAAAGCCGCCGTAGATTGGAATCTCTTGATTTCGATGACGTATACGCGCCGTTTGATTATTGTCTTGTCACGTGATGTTCTCGCGTGAATTGAAAGGCTAATAAAAAGCTCAATATCAAACTTATCGTAGCAATAGTTTATGACAAACACTTCGGGTTTTACCTAAGACCCCGTATCAAATATAGATGCTCGCTACTTTACAGTTTCGGCTTGGCCATTCCGTTCGACAATTCATGTCTGAGTTGCGATCATAAAAAATGTCAAATTCTGAAGAGTTAAGACCCTGGCGTTTCGAGCCTGACGCTCTATCTGAAAAAGATCCTCAACAGAATCAAACCTCCCAGCAAGTAAGCACCACCACTAGTCAGCTTTTATGTGCCAAGCTAGCTAGTAGTAATAGTTTTAGCTTGAGAGTGATAGAACGAATATTATTATTATATACATGTATATGATTTTAATAATGATAATTATCGCTTCATATTGCGAAAAACTAATTACATATTTTTCTCGAATGACAACATTAACAATTTTAATATTTAAACCTAATGCTGCACTGATATACTGTTGGATAACATCAACCTGATGTATTAGCTATGGTTGCATAGACATATCTGTTCATTTCTTTAGGAGCTAATACCACCGGCTACAGAGTGGTGTGTCTGCAAGCGCTGTCAAGACATGCCATCTCTTCTTGAATGTTTGTGCTGCCATGATGCTGAGTTTCCGCATCGTGTCCATGACCGCGGGGAGCATGAATGCCTGTGTATGCATCCTGGTGTGGATGAACTTGTGGCGCCCACCCCTTGAGTTGGGGTGGAATAATTACCTGCGATATCATAGTGAGTTGGATTTTCATTTAATGCCAATAACACCAAAGCTATGCTAATGTGTCATGCATTATCTACAATTCTTGTGTTATACATTTAATGCATCGGTTGAACACACATATTCTGAACTAGTGGAACACAAGGAGAATTATTATACTTGGCTTGTACACTTACTACAGTAGAGAGTGTATTAGTTTTATGATTGTATTATATAAAGATCGAGATTATTTTGATGATAAGCAATTATTGTTTTTCAATAATTGTTTTGGTAGATAATCTATTGCCATTTGGAGAGCCATCACCAAATGCTCGGAAAAGGTTGTGTGCATACCGCAATCTTGTGTTTTGTTTTATGCCGCAAATCTTGTTTGCAAGTCTGCAAACTCTTCTTCATCATCCGTTGGTGGGAAAAGAGCCCAAATCTTAGACACCAAGCAGGCAGGTAGAGGCCGTAGAGGACGAATTTGCGGCATAAGCCAAAACACAAGCTTGCGGTATGCACACAACCTTTGTAACAACATCCGTTGTAATGGACCTCACTCTCAGGCCGTGGGAAATTAGATCGGACTGGCATCGCTTGAAGCCTTCCAGCTCTATGGCGTTAGAGCTGGTGGTCTCCGTTGACTGCAAAGTAAAAAAGTTACGACCAACAATCACTTTCACATTATTTGAATGAATTATTTAGCTATATCAGCAATTTCATGTTTATGTATTAATAACTACTAAAAAATTTTACCTTGACAAGATGGCTGCTGACTATTAAACCGCAGCTCTGATCCATCATAGTGTACGCCCCGTATAGTGCGCAATGCCCCAGACTATCGCATCTACCGTCACCTGCCAAATCAAGCTCCCAATCGATTGCTGCCATCAATCCCTCGTTATGCAGGGTGTACTGCTCAGCAATACACTGTAAAATATTGTAAAACTTCATTGTACAAGATTAATTTGTATCATTATCATTAGTCTAAGAATGTAGAATCCTCTTCCCCTTTTGTGCTATATTATGATGAAGAATCAGAATTTTAAATTATAATATATTTCGCTTGAAGAATGACATGTTTTCATTTCAAGAAAAAAATTGTTTCTAAATGTCGTTATTCAATTAGTTTGCCCAGCTTTTACTCACATTTTCCAAGTTTATGGGTAAATATTAACACTCACACCATGTAAGTATTCTCTTTGTTGGTAGAGGCAAATGCTGTTGCTTGGTATCGCGATGTTCAGGAGCGACAGAAAACGGAGGTTCTGCGTAAGGCATCCGCCAGAAAAGAGTGATGCAGCTGCCAGCAAGGGTTGATGACGTGAGCTCTGTTCACCCTGGCAGTTGTTTCCCAAGTGTACAATTGGTGACAGGAGGCACATGTAACCTTGAACTCTATCCATCCGCCTTCTCACACCATCGTGAATGAGCAGGAGAGGGCTCAGGCGTGGCAGTGAAATAGTCGCTGGAGTGCTGTCACGCTTACTATTATTTTCTCCACTTTGAAGGAGGATTTGGGTCTGAAATCACAACACAATAGTTGACTTGCAATAAGATTTGTACAACATCATTTCCTGTTATTATATCATATTTGCTTGATCAGAAAAAGAATAAATATATAGCCATGCAATCATGACACAGATTTTACAAAACCTTATCAGAATCCATGATATTGTAAACATAAAAATGTGAGTAATAACTCTATGGATATTCTTTATATTTTGTCAAGTTTAGTGAAGTTCAGCTCTATCTTACATGTAATTGGAGAGAGTTTGACGCTGGCCAACATAGCACTCAAACTCTTCCCAGTCTTCAGTGGTTGGCACAAACTCTTCATCATTTAATACTAATAATAATCATCTAATAATACTAATATGCTATTAACGATGATACCAGAAAATGACAATAACTATTTTATCTAACATATCAATAAGTGAGTGGGGTTAAGAAATTTGGCGAAATTAATCGTGAAACTTATAACATTTTATCAATTATAGATTAATATATTACGTTTTACAGATAGATATGCAGTATGAAAAAGTTTTGTTATTATAATAAGAATAATACACGTAATTAAAAAGATAAAATACTAATAATATCATATATTACAATTAAATGACATTAATAATGTAATATGAAATATAGATTAATACAGTAGTATTACGGGAATACTAGAAAATAACCCGAGTTACAACTACTAATACAAGTGGTTCATAAAATAAATTACTCACGTGCTTTGGTGGAATGTGGAGTATGCAAACAGGTTAGAAAACATGTCGTCTTTGAAATGGCGAAAACAAAGGTAAGAGTGAGCAGGCGAATAAATAAAGTTTGTCACATCCAGCTTCACCCAGTTGCTCCACGCCCGGTGAAGGTCTGGTCTTTTCTCTGCCCTTGGCTTAGAAAAAAGGTGCTTCTCAGCTTGCCAGCTGCACAAACACGATGTGGCGCGTTAGAGATTATGACGAATTGAAATTAACAAGTTTAATACGAGAAAGCGTATCTGTTATTTGCAATAGATAAAACTTGAACTGAAACTAACATTATCTGATCATGTGACTTACAATTCCCGCCATATGGCGCGAACAACTTCTACAGCATTTTTCGACCATCATAGCGGACCAAAAGGCTCATCATTTTTATCAGAGGATGATATGCAATCGTTCAAGCTAAGTTTAAAAAATTAAACATATTTTTATGCTACGTTTAGAGATATCAGTGCTCAAAGTTGCAGCATTACGATGCCGATGAAATAGACGCGTAAGAACAATAGACATGGTTTTTATTGCAAGCGTGAAGTATATTTGTGAAAATATTTCGACAAATAAGGATGCATGAAAGTGTAAACATAAACTATCTCGCACACATTTTAGCCGTTTTAGCACACATACGTCACATTTTAGCCGTTTTGGAAAACGAATCCAAACTAGGGCGGTCTCGTGTGGCTGCGATTTTCTGTTCGTTTTTGAGCTTTTACGAGCTTTTAATCACATTCCCACATATTTGGCACCTACAACACAATAGAGTGAGACATGGCGAATCTTTTGATACCAAATAACTGTAATGTGAATTTTGTTGCAAGTCAACCTTTAAACGAGTCAGATCTAGAAAGAGATGGCTGTATCCTACCAGGCCGAGAGAAAGATCGACCAGGTTGGCCAATAGCATGGCTGGCAACTTGCCAGCACTAAGAAAATCAGCAAAAATAAAACAATTGGTTCAGAATGCCTAAACCAATCAGCTGGCCCTCACCAAGCCAACCTCGTGGATGAGATCTTCTGCAGCACTGTGACCAACCCCTGTCTGTAATGGCACCAACTGACTGTGTTAACTCCCACGTTGACTGACACAATGCGAGCTGTAGCAAAGTTTCCTCACATTAAATTTCAAGAGTGGCAACAACCACCCGTCAGGTACTTGAAAAAAGCCAGCTAGACAGATGTTGACAATCTACAGCCGATTCATTAGCCATCTTGCAGTTCTAATGCATTAGCTAACAAAGCAGGTCCAACAGCTGCAAAACAAACAGCACAGCGCCAATGAGGTGCCACAGCCATTTGGTGCTGGAATTACAGAGGACAGAGTCAAGTCTAACTAGATTGCTTGAGCAAAAAATGCTTAAAAAGAGAAACAATGAAAGGCTGCAGCAAGGCCCTCCTCACTCTTAGCCCCGGCAACATGTGCACTGGCCGGCTGGACGAATCCATGAAGCCAGAACGTGGCTAGAAAGTGAACGATCTTACAAGTTTTTCTCCATTTTTTGTCAGGAGCAGCATTTGCTGTTTATAAACAATTAGCATATCATGTCAAAGAAGACTACTTTAAGCTAAAGCCAGCTTTATTGAAACGTACTAGCGTAGACAAGTTCAACGCTTACAAGCTGCTGCAAAACAGAACTTTAAGAGACTGTGGAGCTGTGGATGTATATCTGGCAGCTCTACAATGTTTAGCCACATTGATGGAACAGTTAGAACCTGACTAGTTGCCCAAATTTGTCTTCATTGCAGTATTACCTCTATAAGTGGCTAAACAACTAAAATCTATTGCTTCTGTAGAAGATATGACTCTCTTGGAGTTAGTGAACATGGCCAGCATGATGACAACTGCAGGAAATGGTGAAACTTCCGCATGTGCTGCTGGGGAAAGGAGGTAGCATTGGCAGCGCCGTGAGGTGAGATGCTACCGCTGTTACAAAGTTGGAAGTATGAAATGTGTGGCATGGACTTACTGTTGACATCACATGCATGGGCCAAATCAAATACCTTATTTAACCATTGTGTTGCGGCCCTAAAAGATTTGCAATATGGTTAAAACTGAGAGATGAGACAGCTAACTCTCCATTAGCACATTTGGTATGCATACTTGAAGCGCGGGGTCCCTAACAAAAGTTGCTTTCTGACAATGATTCAGGCTTCAGAAGCGTGCAGATGTCTAGCATGCTAAAGACATGAAACGTAAAACATTTGCTAAGTTGTGCTTACAGGCCATCTGGTAATGGAATATTTAAACGTAACCATCTGACAATTAAAAGAATGGCTGCGAGTTTATGCAACGAGGTTAACAGAATGGTGTTTTCGTACAACAATACCCCAAACAGGCAAGGTGTTGTACCTTTACAAATGGTATACTCCTATACAGTAAGAGATCTTGACATTGTTGATGAGCCACAAAAATTTGCAGGTTGAGTGCTAAGAAGCCTGTACAAAGTTGGTGAGACAATGTACGTTAAGACGCATGCTAAAGGTACTATTGCATAAAAAGGAGCAGTAACTAAGTTGATATCTAATGTAGTCTTGGAGGTCGATGGCACAAACAAGCACATTGCAGACATACGCTTAGCTGATTGTGATAGCAAAGATGCCAGCAGTGGTAGGGCGTCAAATGACCATGCTGTGAAAGTAGGATTTGATTTTGATGATGTCAACACTTGTAAAACTGACAACAGTTCTGTGAACACAGATGCTGAAATTGATAGTGATCATTGCAAAGAAAATACTGAGGTAGGCAATATTAGTCCTGTTAGAGACAGGGGACCTCCAGAAAGCAGTGTATCCCGTATCTTAGTATCGCTAAATGAGTGGTTTAGATGGCACCACTTATACCACTTATTAGCAGGTATTATTAGTACCACTCATGATGTGGTATTTATAGCATCACTCATACAGAGATATTTATATGTGAGAACTTTGTGTACCCTAGAATCAAATATGGAAGGAAAAAGAATTATTTAATTTTTTACTATAATAGTAGAAACAGAGTATTAAAATAAAATTACTATTCTCCTAAATCTGAGAGCAATTCTGTGAAGTATATATATTAGCTCACTTTTTAGGAAGCTGTCACATGTTCAATTTCATTGTGAGAACATAGAATTTTGTCATTTGTTTATACTATTAGCTTTCAGTTGAAAAACATCCTTAATGACATCAACTATTACATAAAAAAACAGATGTATTTTAATTTTTTGTAACTCAAAATTTTTTATAAAAAAATTTTGAGACTTTTCATCACTCCTATCAAAACTACAATGTGTGGTGCAACATCTTTCAATAACAAAGCAACTATAGATAATATACTGTATGTTTAATTGTACTAAGACAATTTATTAAAAGAAATATTTATTGCTTCTCTAATGTGAGACACTTTAGCGGAAGAGTGAGAATAATTTTCATAGGGAATAGAATTTGGCTCGTTAAATAATATCAAAAAGAAACTTAAACTGATAACCTGATTACGAATTTAGTAGAATTCTGAACATGTCTTCAAATGTCTAAATGAAAAGCTATCTAGTTATTCTATCAAAGAGTTTAGCATAAATGAAAGTTTTTGTCAAAAAGTACTAAAGGAAAAACTGAGCTAATTAGGTCAACGAAATTCTAGTGTGCATACGCTTGACCTATTTTACAGTTTTTACTTACAAAAATTATTTGGTTCAGTGCGCTCAAGCACATTATCAACTCTGATATACAGCGGTTTTTAACGATTTAATACCTTGAGATACAAAAATGTTGACTTATGAACAGTTGGAGATCTTAGGAAAATTCTGAAAATCAATTTTCTCTTGAGATTCAAGACAAGGTTGAGACTGGTGCCGATGTTGCTGCTAGGTTGCTAAGTGTGTCAAACACTGCTTACAAGAGCAGTATCACTCAGTATTTTTCAACGCTAAGTATGAAAATTTATCCAAAAAGTTGGTTGAAATTGAAAGTGAAATTGAGCATCCTAAAACATTCTTCAACATACAGAGTTCTCTACTCCATGCAAGGTTACTTATAATTTTAATATGTGATAATAATAACACGTTTCATAGCACCAATATAAACATAGCTCCAGCAAAACCAGTTATTTTTTCATAATGCTTTACAGTTTAGGCAGCAGAGTGCAAAACACACAGTGAACTATATGTATATCGTTTAGATTACGTGTTGAGTACTGATTATTTTGTACCCAATATTACCGGTGTGAGCTATTCAGTCATAGCGAGATACTGTTAGAGCCAAGGAAGGTGAGTGATCTGCCAGCCTGCTTCCAGTCAACTACTAGTATTGTATATACTAGCTGGCTAGTTATAGCTCTACTCACATTTGCATCAAGTTTGTGTAGCGTTAAGTCAGTACGGGTGTGGTAGATTGTTTTCAGTAATTAACTAAGAACTAAAGAATTAAGAACTAAGAAGTAATCACTAAGCACCAAGTTGATATTGGCAAGTCAGTGCTTTCTGCAATTTAGTTCTAATGAGATATAAGCAGACACTATGAAATATTTACACACAATTGAATGAAAGACCTGTTTGAATTGTAAGAGCCAAAGTGATAGTACTATAACAAAAGTCTCGGGTATTTCTATATAACAGATTTGATGAAGTATAGTTTAAATAATATAAACCTCATTTACAAATGATTAGTTTTCATACTGAGAAATCTTTTTGCAGGCAGATTACAACTTGGAACATTCCAGTAGGTTGCTGCACAAACTAGCCAAATATCTATATTGTATGGATTTGTTGTCTTTTCACACAAAAATTTGTTTACGGTAAACTCAAACATTCTCATACAACTGACAGTTCTGACAGTATAAGTTTGCTTGTGCCTTATGCCAGCACTAATAAGAATGTTGTTTTTTGATAATGCATTATGCATGTAGCTTACACAGTACAGCACAAAACAATCATTCCAATAAACATTATATATAGACATGAATCAATCAATAGATCACATGTTGATTATTGATTATTTTGAAGCCTATCATTACATTTATTTGCTACTCAGTCAAAGTGTACAAGTACAGCTAAGAGAGGTGAGGGATTCATCAATTTGCTGCCAGCCAACTTATGTAACTGCATGTACTAGCTAGTTACAGATCTAATGGTATACAAATTCAAATGAATAAAAAGCTCGAGAAAGTGTAATAGATTCTTACCAATTTTGCAAACTAAAAATTGTTTTGAAAATAGTGAGGTGAAGCAATGAGTTGAAAATTAGCTTGCAAGAGTAGAGGTGTACTTGCTACAGAAAGTTTACATTTTTATGTCTAAAATATGAGCTGATTTACCTGCTGTATCAGACACAAAGACTGGTTCTCTGTCTTAATGTTGTTTCTTTCATCACAACTAATGCTAACTAGTTTGAATGTGTTCTTATTTTAAGTTATTAGGGCAACTGTTAAGTGTTTTAAAACACGATATATGCTATGAAAGTTTTCCAATACTTTAGACTGAGTTCTATTCAAATGACATCACATGGGTATGACTTCTCTTAACTTGATAACACGAGACTTAACTGTCTATGCTCAGACTAAATAATGTACCTTTCCAAAATTGTTGTAATTGGTCAAGTAGCTGACAGAAGGTAGCGGAAATGTTTCGCTTGCAGATGGAATAGATCAGAAATAAACTAACCACAACAATAGCTACAATAGCAATGTGATTATGTTACAATAAAAGAGAGACAGCCAACAAGCTATTAGACAAGGCTTATTACATTAGATAAATGCATTAGCAGTTTATACATGTGTAACAGTTTGTATACATGTATATTCTCTATAAAATAACTTAAATGTTTTTCAAACTGCCAAAAAGTTTTAAGATTTACTCTTGAACAAATAGTAACACTCAAAACTGATTTAATCGAGTTTAAGCAAGTTTATCATTCAAAATTCTTCTTACTGAGCCAAAGCATCATGCATAATTTTAGTGTTTTAAAAAAATGTTTGTTGTCAGATATGATAGTCAATGTCACAAACTATTTTTAAAAATCAGAGAAAACTTTAACTATTTTGAAATGGTGTAAACATTGGGAGGCATGAAAAAATATTGTTTCAATGTTTAGAATATGTTGATTTAATTAAAAACTTTAGTAGTTCTCTACAAATGTAACTAAATAGCTGGATTTCAGACTTTTGTATTACGAAGTAAAAACTGTACGAGAGTGATCACTGCAAACTCTCAATTAGTATGTATTTCTCTTATCAAGCGATATTTGATAGCCAACATGAGTGTTTGTCTTGTGACTTACTGCGGAAAGCCTGTTTGTATTCATATAGTTTCCTACTGACTGACCCAGTGACAGCAACTTTGAAGAAGTTTATCATGCTAAATAACAGGCATCTAATGCTGGCAGATTCACAATAGATTAGCTGATAAATGAATTGTGAGCGCTTTTCTATGTGTACCCTCAGGCCTTTGCGTTACCTCTATGTCTTTCTTTATGGTAGGCATAAACAATATTTATTATTAGCAGCAAAGAGCAATTGAAGCCTACATTAAGCTAAGCTTGACCTTATCTTCTGCAAATAACATTCGGTCAAGCATGATTCACTTTATTGAAATACTACGGGTATTTATAAAAGTCATAGTTAATCGATGATTCTCACACTAGTATAGCAAGTAAGAGAAACCTTCAGTGTTGGTGATTGTTGGTACCAGCCTCACTTGTGTTCTGCTCTCAAGGAAACTCACACTAAATTTGGGTAGTTTGATAAAATACATGAACGCTACTGATAAAACTGGCTCCAATCTCATAACATTAATTAGCATAAACCAAAGGCTAAGTATGACAAATTTCTATTAGTTAGAAAACATTGATTTTCATTAAACTCTTAGAGTTTAGAGTTTATCCTTTTTATACAATTTCAAAATTCTTTTTAAAAAACATGAGTTCGTCCTAGCTCCTAAAGATGAAAGTTGATTTTCTGGATTCATCTAAGGTTGACTTCATAACTCACAGTGAGCTCTATTTGATAAAGTTTTGGCACGGCAGCCAAAGTAGAGTGCCTGTTGCAACTGCTTTTTCTTCTCAATAATCACATCCGCTCCTGTGCAGAAGCCTTATTGGGATATCCTATAGAACTAGAGATTGGGGTCAATAGTTTTTCAAAACTTTAAATTGCCAGATGGTGTTAGTGACTAGTATACAAGTGGTTAATTGCTTAATTTTCAAATGATTTTTTGTCTATCTACCAACAAACACTGAGCCTAGATTGACAAGTTAGTGTTTTTTTTGCCCGAGGGAAAAATAGACACAACTAATAAAGATTAACACAGAAGTTAATAGACACTATTTTGAATAATGAGGGCTTTAGTTATAGTATAACAGTCAAACATATTTTGACCTAATTTCTAACAAGTAGAGACAAAAATACAAACTTTTAAACTAATCATCACGGTAGAAATGCGGGTATGATATTAGCGGGTGATGGTTGGTTAAAGATGAGATAGTGTTGGTTGAAAGAGATAGGTGAGGGTTGAAAAGGTTTAATGGTTAACTCTTTACAATTTTCTGTTTTTTCCGAGTTTATGAATTAAATTTTACACGCTACTACATCACTTAGCAAAAGATAAAGAACAATCAGTTTAGCTACCAGAGTACAGCATGTGGTATGTAAAGCTAAACATTGGGATGACAAATTGATAAGATAAACAAGTGCGAAGGTTACAAAATATCTGTTACAAGTATAAGCAGTGATAGGAAGTCAGTTCACTAAAAACTAACAGGCTTGCTGACTACAGACCTACTCTTAGCCTAGTATTCTCTGAAGAATGTAAGTAAGCCTATCAAATATAGCACAATAGGAAGGTTATTATACTACAATTTAGGAGAAATAAATAATAAGCTAGTTAGCAATATTCACGGAAAAATTTTGGTTATTGATTATCTAAAAACAGTGCTTTTGCATCACTGGTTTGTTTCATTGCCAATACAATTTGCTGTAATAAAACTCTGAGAGTGAAAAGTGGCTCTCAGCTATTTAAACCTTAGTCATTTTTATCTTTGGTTTAGTAAGTCTTTGCTATACTAAATTATTAATATTTTGCTACTACAACGATAGATATACAGGCTATTTCCTTTTTGTGATTATTCAACTAGCGACTGTTGGTTTTAAAGACAATCTATAAATTTGTCAGATAAGTAAATGATGCTTGCTAGAAAGCTTCTCATTTATTTTCCAGGCTTTGGTATTACACCAAATATACAATATGGCTGTCTAACAATGAATCTAGGCGAGGTGAAAAAGGTCTTTACTTTACAATCATTTTATATTTACCAGCTCTCCAATGCTTAAACAGCTGAACTTGCAGAGCTGCACACCACAAATTTAAATATTTGAGCTGTTTTGATTTATTGGTTGTTTCATGATAAAATGGTCGTTCACTCGCATTGCACCAAATGAAAAGAAAATAGGGTCATATTGAGACGATGTATTGAGATACAACCCAGTTTCATACATTAAAAAGTTGTTAATACTTTGAAGATAGTGTATCCCAATACAAGATAAGTAAACATAACATTATAGTGTACCCATATACAATATAAGTAAACATAACATTATAGTGTACCCATATACAATATAAGTAAACATAACATTATAGTGTACCCATATACAATATAAGTAAACATAACATTATAGTGTACCCATATACAATATAAGTAAACATAACATTATAGTGTACCCATATACAATATAAGTAAACATAACATTATAGTGTACCCATATACAATATAAGTAAACATAACATTATAGTGTACCCATATACAATATAAGTAAACATAACATTATAGTGTACCCATATACAAAATTAGATAACATCAGAATCAGTGACTGACTCTGAATAAACTGAATGTAAGTGAAGATGACTAATCAACCTCTTCTTCCTAAATAATATTTAGGAATTATATTATAATTGCTAAGTCTCAGTCAGGGTGACCAAAAGTTACGATTGATTTTTTGTGTATGCATATGAATAAAAAATTGTTTTCTCACACCTGTTAACCCAAGGGAAGTCTATGGTAATAGACTTCAAACTTGGATATCAATCTAACAACCATTATCTCTCTATCGTAGAAGCATTCAAATTGTGCTGGCATATAACAACAATTGTAATTCAGGTAGTCAATTGAACATTGAGTACAATAACTCCTACACAAAGTACAAGCAACAATCAAACACAATTAAGTTACTGAAAAACACACAGCTGCGACTCATATATCTTATATCTATATCTACTATATAAACGGCAATCGTTGTCTGTCTGTCTATCTGTCTATCTGCCTGTCTATCTGTCTGTCCGCTTTATAGAGTACCGTACTTTTCGGGCTATTAGCTGCTACTTTTATATAAGGGCGTGTCTATTCTGTGGTTTTTTCACCGCTAGGGCGCATTAACGGGAATCTCCGGTTAGTACACGCCTCTATTATAATACGTAACCTGCTATTCATCGTAGGGATGGACGATAAATACTGATATGCTAATAGTATGAGTTGTCTTCTCGATATATTGAGTTACCGATAACTCCCAAATATGAGCAATAATAATCGTCGTACGAATTTCGGTCGTACGAAGCAAACTGAATTAATATGTGTAGTAACAGTAAATAAATTATAGAGCGGTGTTTCTTTTTCCTTTCGGTCGAACGAAGCCAACCGAATTAATATGAGTACTAATTATCGTAATTTCGTAATATCGTAATTTCGTAATATGGACTATTAGCCGCTACTTTTCTCTGACGATTTGAGCCAAACGGCTTATATAAAGGTGTGGCGATTCTGTTGTTTTTCTTTCACCGCTCGGGCGCATTAACCGAAATCCCCGGTTAGCACGCTTTTTAAACGGCAAATTTTCTGCCGTGTTAAAAAGCACCTTTCCTGAGCTCTGCGGCCTATACAAAAGTGTCTATACAGCTATACAAATGTACTATTCGTTAAATAAAATAAATTAACGAGTAGTTATTTACATGCAATTAATATTTACTGCCAACGTGTACCGAGAAGGTCACGTAAACGTTTGTTTCTTGGAGCCACTGGAAAAACGCAGTTCTCACCTACTAAATTTCCACATCAAAAAGGTAAGTGTTTCTTATACGATGTTGTATAGTCTATGAATTGTCACATCTCCACTACTTAATAACGTTGGATTTGCTGCTGTTCGTGATAGTGGGTCATGTTCATTTCCTTCAGCAGCCGAGTTACTAATTTTTTCCAGCTACGAGTAGGCCTACTGTAACTTACTATTACAGAACTTTCACGAGTACTCTGAGGGTTGCGATACGCTATTGTGAAAAGAAAGAGAGCAGCTGCTATCGACTTACTGTCACCCTGCATCAGCTATGACCAGCTATACGTCGCCTGCTCAAAAGTAGGCACACGCCGAAAACTGTTTCTTCATACGCCCGACAGGAAAACCAAAAATGTTGTCTATCCGCAAGTGTTGCGTTGAACTAAGGGAGAGAGAGAGAAAGGGAGAGCGAGGAGGAGAGGGGGGGAGAGAGAGAGGGGGAGAGGGAGAGAGAGAAGGGGAGAGAGAGGGAGAGCGAGGAGGAGAGGGGGGGAGAGAGAGAGGGAGAGAGAGAGGGGGAAGAGGGAGGGAGAGGGGGAGAGAGGGGAGAGAGGGAAAGAGAGGTTAGAGACGGAAAGAGGGAGAGAGAGAGAGAGAGAGAGAGAGAGAGGGAGAGAAAGAGGGGGAAGAGGGAGGGAGAGGGGGAAGAGGGAGGGAGAGGGGAGAGAGGGGAGAGGGAGAGAGAGAGAGGGAGGGAGGGAGAGAAGGGGAGAGAGAGGGAGAGGGGGGAGAGAGAGAGGGAGAGGGAGGGAGAGAGAGAGAGAGGGAGAGCCGGAGAGAGGGAGAGAGGGGAAAGAGGGAGAGATGGAGATGTAACTGCATATTTGGAGTTGTTTTACAGTATGAAAGCCAACTCTCAATAAACCTTATGCTGCACGTGAATCTGTTACTGTAGGCGGTTAATGCAGCTAGTATATATATAAATCTCAAAGTTTGTCTGCGTGTACTTCTGTTGTTCGGTATGTCCAGTTATAGCTATTTAAATTTTGGAATGAAGAATCCGCATCACGAAAAATTTGGTCTCAGAACCTTTCGTTCGCCAGGCAAATGCCTTACCAAGGTTGATGAATTTATTGGGTGATATATGCCACTATGCGGGTAAAAATACGCTACTATTATGTTATATGTTTACTTTGCTACTGTTATATCTTTAGAAATAGCTTCAATTTTAGGGTCCTCATTCTACTAGCAGGATAGTCTAGTCAATAAAAGTTTGCCTGTTATTCATATCAGCATCAATAGAGACGCTCCAACAAAAAGGGATGTTTTTATAATGTTTACAGTTTATGCAGTAGAGCAAAACGCAGAGTGCAATGAGCTCATAATAACTAGATCACGTGTTGATTACTCATCATTCTCATCATTTCATAGCCAATAGTTACATTCGTTCATTTGTCCCTTACGTTCATTTGTTACTCCTTTGGAGCAGGATACACAAAAAGGAAATAGAGCTGATCTGTCATTTCGATATCAGCCAACTAATAGAGATGTATTTATTAACTCGTTGTAGATTTATGTATGTAAATTTTAGATAGGTAAAGAGCCAGAGGGAGTAGGACTTTTCTGCCATTCTGTAAAACATAAAAGAGTTTTTGAAAAAGCGCCTTTAAACGGTGACTTAAAAAAAGCGTATGAAGATAGTGAGATGTTTCTTACTTCAGGTTTACTTGTTATTACCCTAAAATATAAACTGATTTACCTGCTGTAAAGGTACCTGCAGTCACAAATTTACCTACAGTCACAAAGGCTAACTTCCTGCCAAAATTTCAAGTTTTTCTCATCCCAGTTAACTCTAACTAGTTTGAACTAGTTCTTATTATAAGTTATCAAAGCAGCTGTTTAGTGCATTAAATACAATATATGGTTTTAAAATCCTCTAATGCTTTAGACTTGGCTTTATTCAAATGACATCACCTGCTTGCAACTTTCCTTAGCTTGATAATACGAGTTCCAACTGTCTAAGCTCAGGCTAAAGTAGCGGCTTGCTTTCTGAAGTTTGCTTTGTTCTAAGTCTAAAATATGAACTGTTTTACCTGCTGTATCAGTCACAAATACTGGCTCTCTATCCTAATGTTAAGTTTCTTCCACCACAGCTAATGCTAACTAGTTTGATCTAGTTCCTATTATAAGTTATTAGGGCAGCTGTTTAATGTGTTAAACACAATACATGGTTGGAATGTTCTCCAATACTTTAGACTGGGCTTTATACAAATGCCATCCCCTGCATATGACTTTCTTTAACTTG